>NW_012139413.1:6398159-6399840 GCF_000956105.1 Propithecus coquereli
TGGACATATTTGAAACTCGGACTTCGGGGGGGGGTGGACCAAGGGCAACATACGTAACCTAAACATCCCTACCCCCATAATATGCTGAAATAAAAGAAAAAAAAAAAAAAGAAGTTACAAACTTGCCCAAGATCACACAGCGAGCAAACAGAGGGACCAGAACTGAAAGTGAGGCAGCTGGATGCCTAACTAGGAAAGTTTACTTCTTGAAACTATCCCCATGATAATCTAGAAAAATCAATGGGAGGCAATTATAGAAGCATGGAACTACCAGTAAATAGATGGTAAACTCTATCTAGAAAAGTACAGCAAACACTCAAGAGTTATCAAAACGAACAGGGTAACTTTTAGCCACTTCAATATGCAGATTGCACTAACAGATGCTTCTTTAGTTTGTGTTTGTATTACAAAATACCTCTTTTTTAAAAGGATGGCTCATTTTTATAACCAAGATAAAAATGTGATTTATGCTTATTCAAACTCAAAAATTTTGGAATTTTCTTTGCTTTGAAATCTGTAGCAGATAATCACAGACATACCCTCTGTTTGCAGGCTAATACTGTCTTGCTCAAGTATTCATAAGAGAAGAGTTTACTAGTTTTACTGAAGTTGCCAATAACTGGGTTGTGTGAAAATGCAACTGAATAACCTTGAGATTTGGCATTTTTCTGGTGAAGCACTACCGCCAAAACAAGCCAGATGTTTGAGGAGTCTATTATACAGATAACACAGAAACTCTGTGAGGTTAAACTCTACTTGCCCTTAAATATTTGGTGGACAAAGAGGAGACCAATACTAATACTGTCAGTGATTTGATAAACTAGAAATTAATGTTAGCACTATACCTAATTTATTATAAAGTATACTTGTAAAAATATAAGTATTTTCTGTTCATTTTGACCCTATATGTTTCATTCTCCGAGTATTGGATCCATTACTAACTTCCAGTCTAAGTTTTAAGATGTGGGAGGGCCCTACATGCATACTCTTAAGTTTAGAAATTTTTTTCAAGTGTCGTTTTCTCCCATTTGTATGCAGAGTACATTGCTGTTATATGAACATTTAGCCTAGCAGGTGGTCTATGACCCAAAATGACGACACACTTACCAGATGTTGAATCTCATGTAACATTAATTTGAGTGCTAATTGTTCTCAATTTTGTGCTCATAAACCTCTACCTACGTCCGAAAAGCCCTGTGCCTCTGATGGATATGAAAGTTAACAAGATTATACTGTCCTTTGGTAGAAAAGTGGAATTAATTAAAAAATGTCTTCTTTGCTCCTGTCATGTCAAAAGAAACTTGAGAGAAATAAATCCTTTAATGCATTCCTTTGCAATTGATCACAATTGGAGATGAAATTTAGATGACTATAACTGAATTTATTATTAATAAATCAGTTTGCAGGTATGATGCGCTTCCAAATTTTTATCATTAGAGAAGTGGATACTTTAAGAAATAATATCTGCCAGGTGTGGTGGCTCACGCCTGTAATCCTAACACTCTGGGAGGCCGAGGTGGGTGGATTGTTTGAGCTCAGGAGTTCAAAACCAGCTTGAGCAAGAGCGAGACCCCCATCTCTACTAAAAATAGAAAGAAATTAGCTGGTCAACAACAAAAATATATGGAAAAAATTAGCCGGGCATGGTGGCACATGCCTGTAGTCCCAGCTACTCGGGAGG
>NW_012139413.1:6399890-6403258 GCF_000956105.1 Propithecus coquereli
TTCATCTTGTGAAGGGTGAGTGAGGTAAAATAATCTGTACCAGGTAACTCAGTGGAGTAGATGCCCAAATAAACAGAGCAGCTTTGCCTTGGGGAAAAATTAGTTTCACAGTCAGTTTCTACAGCTTGGTCTCTGGGAAATATGGACTCTTAGTCACGAAAGAAGATTGGACTAATAGAGAGAGTTTGGCTTAGTGGAACCATTTCCAGCACCAAAAAAGCATTTGCAAAAACATGAAAATTTATTGTGGATGAACAGACTCATCTGTATATGTGAGGGATAGCTGTATTTGTTATGCAGTTAAATATCCGTAAAATAAAATTTGAACTCTCTAGAAGTAAAGTATGAAACATAGATTCCACTATCATCTGTATTTTCTGTTAGACACTTCATTCTAACCACAGCCAACAGATTGTGAATGAGAATTTCAAAGCACTCTCTCAAAAAGGAAAAATCCTACAGATTTTAAAACTCTTTTAGAAATATGCAAATTTATTAGTGTTCTATCATTACTTTTCTGTAAGTTTGATTTCCTTCTCTATTTTCTGGTGTCTGTGTCATTTCTCTGCCCTTTGTCCAGAACAAAATGCTCTGACATTTAGGTTAGAGAAAAATATCATTTTTAAGGATCCCAGTTGTTCAGTGTGAGATGGGACCCTGTAAGTTTTATATGGCTTTTTTTTAACTGATCACTTTCAGACTTTAGCTTCCATAGTACCTCCATAATGCCAACACTTTGTCATTACTTCTTTCTCAATCATTTTCTGAGTTTTATCTTGTACTCCTTTTAATACCAATACTTCTATCTTGGAAGTTATCCACAAATTCACATCAGCAAGAAAATAGCAAAAGGCAGCAACTTTGCAGGGAAGTTATCATTATTGCCCCCAATAAATAAGATGGTTTCTACTTTTAAAAATATAGATAGTATTTTTTATTTTTTGCATTTGATGTGTGAGAAAGCTGTATGTATAATGAATCTTTTATAATAAATTATATTTTCCTTTGACCTTCGTTATAATTTGAGAATTGTAGATATAAGTGGAAAAAATTGGTTTCCATTCCCAAGATTCCTAATTTTCACTTCAGGCTGATGGTCTACTTCTCTAAGATCAACTTTTGTATATTTAAGATTCCTCTCACAACTCATATAAAAACATAGAAAGACAAATAATCCCACAGGATTTTTACACAGAGTTCATTTCTCTTTCATTTAGAATTCTTATTGATTCCAAAGTTTATGTTTAATCAGCTGTATTAGATCTTTATTCTAAGCTTTATTACATAGAGGTTCCTTAATTTCACCCTTACCAATGTAGATTAGAGATAATCCAAACATTAAAGGTACTGCTATTCCCTTCAATATTTATTAGACAAACTATCAGTGAAATAATACAGTGTTATAATTCCAATAAACTGCTATCTTATTGCATTATATAAGGGTTGGAATGGTTGTTGGTTGGTTGGCTACCTGGCATGCATTTCTCTCCTCCCTACCTTTTTTTTTTCTTTTTTTGAGACAGAGTCTCACTGTGTTGCCCGGGCTAGAGTGAGTGCCGTGGCGTCAGCCTAGCTCACAGCAACCTCAAACTCCTGGGCTCAACCGATCCTCCTGCCTCAGCCTCCCGAGTAGCTGCGACTACAAGCGTGCGCCATGATGCCTGGCTGATTTTTCTATATTTAGTAGCAACGGGGTCTTGCTCTTGCTCAGGCTGTTCTGCATCTCCTGAGCTCAAGCAATCCTCTTGCCTTGGCCTCCCAAAGTGCCAGGATTACAGGCACGAGACATCACTCTCGGCCTCAGATTAAATTTCTCGTAGAAGCATAATCTTTCCATTCATTTCCCCCCAGGTGAAAGATGTCTAACTTTCAGGGAAAGAGGTAAACAGTTTTCCTTTATCAGGAATATTTTATTGTACAATGGAAGGGTGGAATTGACCAGTTTTCAAGTCCTCAAGCTATTCTAGCTTTTTGACCTCTCTGCACTATTGCCCCCTCCTTCTTAAAATCACCTCCCTGGAATTCAATGACTCTCTCTCTCTGTCCTACACACATATACACATACTGGTTCTCTTTTCCCTTTCTCCTCCTGCCTTCTCATTCAGTGCTCCTCAAGGCTGTTTCTGGCTCACTGATATTCCTTGTACATATGCTGTTGGGAATTTCTCTAGTCTTGTGGCTTTAGCTATTATTTCTAACCAAAAACTTGGGGATCAAAGCTATAGTCTCATCTGCAAATTTTCACCACATTCCAACACGGCATTTCCAAATATCTACTGGGACATTGCTACTTACTCATCATTCCAAAAGTTACCTCAAATAGAGCAAATACGTTCCTCAGAAGTGATTTTTATGATCTCTACAACTTCCATTTTCCCTGATTTTCACCAGCATATTCTGAGGATAGCCATTATTCACCCAATTATCCTGGCTTAAAATTTTGAAGCCATTGCTGACTTTCCTTTCCTCTCATTCCTTGACATTAGTGAGTCTCAAAAGCTAATTAAATCTGCCATTGCAGTAATCCACATCTGTCCCTCTCTTTGCAATATCATTGCTGTTATCTTGGTCAAATTTCTCATAATATAACATCTGTGTTACAGAGTTTCTCACTAGCCTCACTGCCACAAGTGTCATTTCATGCTAATACATCTACACACCACCGCCCAGTGAATATTTTTGAGACATTGCCTGCCTTTGTGATTGTGACTTTTCCTTCCTGGCATTCAAGGCTGTCTATTGTGTGCATCTGCTTCACAATCTATACCTCTAGCATAAACCTTTATAATCAGTTCTGCTGGTATCCCTAAGTTGCACCAGCCTGTGCTTATCCTGCTTCCGAACTTTTGTTTCTGATTTTCCACTCAGAAACACCTACCAACTTTCCCCATTTTTCCTTTATTTAATCAATCACTATTTTTGCAGATGTGTCTAATTTAAGTTCCACCTTGCCTATGAAGGGTTTCCTGAATATTTCAGTATCTTCCCTTCAAATTCTTAAAGAACATCTATACTATTCATCTAGAGTGAATCTCCTGTTTCATGGGGGGATGTCTTAACACTTGACAATTTTTTTTTTATTTCAGCATATTATGGGGGTACAGACGTTTAGGTTACGTATGTTGCCCTTGTCCCCCCCTCCCTCCCAAGTCTGAGCTTCAAGCGTGTCCATCCCCTAGATGGTGCACATTGCGTTCTTTGTGTATACATATACCCGTCCCCTCCTCCCCCCTGCCCAACATCCAATACATGTTATTTTTATATGTGCACTTATGTGTTGATCGGTTAATACCAATTTGATGGTGAGTACATGTGGTGCTTGTTTTTCCATTCTTGGGATACTTCACTTAGTAGAATGTGTTCCAGCT
>NW_012139413.1:6403379-6403865 GCF_000956105.1 Propithecus coquereli
TTTCTTGATCTATATCATAATTATTATTTTGCAAGAGTGTTCTAATCTCTCCGCATCCACGCCAACATTTATTGTTTTGGGACTTTTTGATAAAGGCCATTTTCACTGGAGATAAGTGATATCTCATTGTGGTTTTGATTTGCATTTCCGTGATGATTAGCAATGTTGAGCATTATTTCATATGTTTTTTGGCCATTATTCTGAACACTTGAACACAAATTTTAATCCTCTTGAAGATCATATCTTCAAGTTATGTTCATGTCCCAAGCATCTAGTAGGTGCTCAATCAATACTAGAATTGAATCTAAAAACAAACTTTTCCAAATTTTGAATTTTTAATTGTCCAAATGAAAAGAGAATTACAAAAAATCAAAACTAATTAAATGTCAAGAGTTTCTGAGATATGATTTATTTTCTGTCATTAAACTTAGAAAAAAAATCACATAGTCTTTATTCTTCATTTTGCCTAAACCCCGAATGGGTTCT
>NW_012139413.1:6405415-6477441 GCF_000956105.1 Propithecus coquereli
AGAGTGAGTGCCGTGGCGTCAGCCTAGCTCACAGCAACCTCAAACTCCTGGGCTCAAGCGATCCTCCTGCCTCAGTCTCCCAAGTAGCTGGGACTGCAGGCATGCACCACTATGCCTGGCTAATTTTTTTTCTATATATTTTTAGTTGTCCAATTAATTTCTTTCTGTTTTTGGTAGAGACGGTGTCTCGCTCTTGCTCAAGCTGGTTTCGAACTCCTGAGCTCAAACAATCCGCCCGCCTCGGCCTCCCAGAGAGCTAGGATTACAGGCGTGAGCCACTGCACCCGTCCCTCCTCCCTACCTTTTTATTCATTAGGGAATTCTCTCACTCCCCTCCTACTCTAAAAGTGAGATCCAATGGATTAAGTCAATCAGTCCATGGCATTCTTTCAACCACAATTATTAGTTCAATCATAAATATATGATGCGATTTGGGCCAATGCCAAAAAATGAGCTATAGGAATTGTGTGGAATAGGCATTCCTGTTCCTTGGGATAGAGTAATTTGACATTTGTAATGGCATTTGAGAAATTTGCTATTATATTGAAGAACCTAGCACCTGAGGGCATGGTGCCGTAGTGGAACACCAGGTAGGTAGAACTTGAGTGAGCTGTTGGATCAAGCTGTGCTACCTGTAGATTTTCAGTTGTGTAAATCAATGTGTTTCACTTTTACCTTCTGTCCCTTTAAAACTTAAATATACTGAGGTCAGTTTGAGCTGTGATTCCCACATCTTGAAACCAAAGATTTCTGATAGAGGGGTTTAGCTAGTAATTCAATATATCTTACAAATAACATAAGACCCTTATTATAATTGAGATGTAAGACAGTCATAAATCCTTTAAGTTGAACTTCTAGGAAGAATATTTTTCTTATTTATGAAAAATAACTGAGGATTTGGAATTATTAATTTTTATAGTTAGTTATGATAACATTATTATAATATTACTGACATCTAGACTTAAATTTATGAGAATAATAAAAAATAATAAATGTTTAATATAATTTTCTTGATCTATATCATAATTATTATTTTGCAACTTTTGGTTAGATTCTGCATCTCACAGAAAGTGACTCTTGGCTTGAATAGTTAGTTTAATAATGCACAATAAAAGTCTTATATAATCTCAAAGCCTTAATTTTCCTTACTACCTAGACTGGTAACCTATTTATTTAGAGTCTAGAAGGTGACTTAGGACAACCTCAGGCTAATGATAATGTCATAAGCTTAAATCTACTTTACTGTTTACTCCCAGAAATGGGCTTTCAGAGAGGTTCATGGGAGATCCACATGTGCAGTAAGACTCAGGTCATATAACTCCCAATTGTCCATCAGAGTGCTTCCATGATGACGTCTAAACCACAGGGTGGTCCCTATCCAGACATTATAAAACAAGACCCAGACCATAACTAAGGTCTCTTTTTGCTACAACAGGAGGTCTGGTCGTCATCTGTGGCATATGTCTTGCCCTGTAAACCTATATCTTGCTCTTGCTCTATAATTCTATCTTGCTCTCCCTCAATAAATTTCATTTCATGCTTGCCTTACTTTGGTGTGTATGGTCATTACTCGGCCAAGAGCACAATAAGAACCGAAAACACAGAATGAGATTGCCAAACCCTACACTATAGCTGAAGAGATCTCTTTTGCACAGACACCCCATATAACTTAACTGGTTGCAAAATCAAGCAATTAGTTCTTACCAAATTTGCTGTCTTAATCATGGGAATTATAGATGCTATAAAAACATTAGATTAATTAATAAGAAAATAAGGAGAGGCAGAGGTGAGAGTCCAGGGATTTGTCCCAGTGGGATGGAAATTGTTAAATTGTTACTAAGAAATGGGGTGAATAAAGCAAAAATTGATAGGCGTGAAACAAAGGAGAAAAAGAAAGGGCGAGTCAAAGGACTCATTCTTTTAGGGCAGAAATCTTTAGATGATTACTAAGAAACGGGGTAAATGCAATGTACATTGATGGGGTTGAAACAAAGTTCTTAATACAGCATTATAGAAGGTTAAGTGGACCAAAGGGACCCTCTGCTAGTCCCTCAATATTAAAGGGCCCAAAACAAGTTCTCTCTATTTATCCCAGTTTGGGGATTTAAAAACCTAGAAGGGAAAGATTGCAATAAGAAAACTGACCTGTAGTCATTTGTGGCAATAATCGGCAGAGTAAGCAAGATAAATATTGACAAAAGGGTCATGGTCCCTTAACTTGATCCCCTGTTGGGAACCCAAAGCCTCAAGCAAATGAGTAGGTAAAATGGTCAGGGGGTGAAGAGAAGTTTCCACAACTTCTTGATACGGGGGCATCATGCACTGCGGTAGCAAAACTTGTTGGTGAAGACATAAGACAGACTACAATTAGACTGAGAGAATACAGAAATGCAAATGGTTATAGTAGTGCCCTTTTTTATATTATTTGGTCTTTGTCCCCAGTTCCTGACATAGCTTCTAAAATGACTGGAATTTTCTGAGTGATGGGAGCATCTTTTGTTATTCATAAGCCCCCTTCAACCCTGTCTGAGATTGTGCTAATGAGATGACTCTTGGTAGGCCCCCAAATGGCTTCAGGATGAGGGCAGGTTGCCCGAGCAACCAACCATGTAATTTAGAGGCTTAGAACTTTCAGCCCCACCCCTCTTTGGAGACGATGAATGAAACCTCCATAAAAACCCATAAACAACAGGGTTTGGAGAACTTCCACATTGGTGGACACATGGAAGTGCTGGAACAGTGGTGCTCCCAAGAGGGCATGGAAGCTCCTCACCCCACCTCCCCAACCCCAATACCTTGCCCTATACATATCTTCCATTTGGCTGTTCCTGAATTGTATACTTTATAATCAACCAGAAAAAGTAAGTAGAGTGTTTTCCTGAGTTCAGTGAGCAAACTGTTTAACCTGAGCAGAGAGGTTGTGAAAACTGATCTGTAGCTGGTTGATGAGAAGTACATTTGATCCCTCCAGGACTTGCAACTGATGTTGAAACCATCCTAATGAAAAGCAAATGTTAATCTCTAAGTGAAATATAGACTTTGAATAGAAACACAGCTAAGCACTAACCTGCTCGCCCTTTAACCCTCTTCCTCATAGTTACTTATGGCCCACCCTTTAGCTCCCTTCCTTATAATTGCCTACTGCTTATAAATCACATAGACCCTGTTGCAAGGTGCTAGCTTCCCTTAATTGTTTCTATAAGATAACATCTTGAACATTAAGAAACCTCAAGTCTCCACTTGAGATGTTTGCCAGACCCTGGATTCTAATGCGTATGCTGCTTCCAGCCAGTCTGAAAACCCCTTTGAGGTACAGAAGCAGCAGGAGAGATGTTTTCCGGATCCTGATGGATCTGCTGATACCAGCCTGTCTGAAGACCTGTTCTGAGGCGCTGACTTAGTGCAGGAATGCCATTTCCACATGCTTGTGATTCCACTACCCCAGTCCAACTCATCAGCAACTCAATCCCTCAGCCCCTTACCCACCAAAATTCCCTTAAAACCCCCAGCCTAAGACCCCTGAAGGAGGTGAATTTGGGGTTCCCTCTCACCTCTTCGCTTGGTGGCCAATCGATTATTAAACTCTTTCTCTGCTGCAACACCCGCTGTTTCAGCATATTGGTTTGTTACCGTGCAACTGGCAATTGAACCTGGCAGGCCTATAACAGTATCTGAAATGGTTGTGGTTTTGTGGTACTGAACCCTTTAACTTGTGGGATCTGACATTGACCCCATATAAATTGTTATCAGAATTGAATTGAATTGTTGTACACCCAGTTGGTGTTGGAGAGTGGGAGAATTGGTTGGTTTCAGAGAAAACACCCCAGAGATGGCAAAACAACAAATAGCAGAATTAGCTTTCCATGACCTTGACAAATAGTACTATCAGATGCAGAATATAAAATGTGTTTAAAGTACTAAAATATAATAGAAATCATGAGAAGAAACCTGGATTAAAAATGGCTTTGAAAAAGATCTAAATAGAACTTCTAAGAGTGAAAAAACATATTGAAATCTTGATGAATATATTAAAAGGCAATCTAGATAGAGCTAATGGAAGGATGAGAATGTAAATCTGAGAAAATTTCAAAATACAGCATAGACACAAACACATGGAAAATTTAATAAGCAGCTTCAGTGATGTTGGAGGACAGAATGAGTAGAAGTAACAAATATTCGGCTAAAAATTTTAAATGAGAGAATAGAAAGACTTAGGGAAGGGAGTATTCAAAAATAAATGGATGACAATTTTTCAGAATTTATGAAAGACATGATTCTTTAGATTATGAACACAGTGACCAAGCAAGTTAAGAAAAAAAGTTTATACCTAGACACATCTTAGGTTAAACTGTAAAACATCAAATAAAGATGTGATCTTAAAAGCATCAGAAATAAAAGAAGATTATCTACAAAAGAATAAGATCTGACTTCCCACCAGCAATGATACAAGTCAGAAGACAGTGAAATAATATCTTCAAAGTGCCAATTTTTTTGGCTTAGAAATTTAGACCTTGTTGAACTGTTATCCAAGAAGTAGGGTGAATTAGAGACATTTTAGACAATCAGAAATGATGAGGATTTACTTCCAATAGACTCTCACTTTGGGAACTTGCAAAGGATGTACTTTAGAAAGAAGGAAATAAAATTCAGAAGGACTGAAATGCAAGAAAAAATTGGTAGATGTGTATATAAAATAAATATAGAGAAATGCTGACTATGGCCATAATAACTAATGGGGGGCCAGGGAAAATATCAAGTTGGGATAAAAATATGGGATGTATAATATTAGGGGATGATTTCAGTTAAAGTATTCTAAGACCCTTATTAATTTCAATTCTCAGAAGATAGCTATGTATATAAAATATCCATGATAACCTTATTAAATAGAAATGTAATTTATAATTTTCAAAACTGTAGAGGGGAAAAATGAAGGGAAAAAACCTTAAAGAACACAAAAGATGGCAAGTTAGAAGGACAAAAACACCCCATGGAATAAAAGCCTGTAATATGACAACAATGAAACAAACAAAATCAACAAAGATCTATTTAGAATTTATACTATTTGACAGGCAGTATTTAAACCAATGGGATACATCAGTAAACAAAATAGACAAAGATGTCCATGTTTCAGGAACTTGTACTCTGGCACAAAAACTCAAGAAACCCAGGAATTAGAAAAGTTCACTTGTTAAGAGACAGAGATTGACTATATAAATTAGTAAAGTAAATAAATAAAAGTCAGCTATGTGTTATATTTAAGAGAATATTTTAACATAAAGGCACAAAATGTTGAAAGTAAGAGGATGTGAAAATAGATACCAGAAAAGTACTAGCTAGAATAAAACTAGTGCATTTATATTAATATCAAATAAAATAGGTTGTAATACAAAAATATTATTAATATTAAGGCAAAGAGTATAATTACATAATGATAGAATTCAATTCACAATCTTAAAAGTGTAGACATCTTGATGCTGAAACACAAAAAGCAAAAATTGACAAAATTACAAGAATACATTGACAAAGTCCACCACCTTTGTGGATTATTTTAACGTTTTTTTCCATATACTGTGTTAAACAGTCAAAAAATTAGCACCATCCAAAAGATATGGGCAATTTTCAAGCTTGATCTAATGGAAACCTAAAAAACCTCCGCATCTGAGAATGGGAAAAATACATTCTCCTCATACATAAATGGAATATTAATGAAAGTTGACCATTAAGGCACAAATCAACCCTGAACAATTTCAGGAATTATCATAATTTAGATTATGTTTTTGAACATGATGCAATTGGGTTAAAAATAAATAACAAAGATAGCTAAACATTTCCATACATCCAGATATTAACAATTGCATATCTAAGTAAGCCATGGCTCAAAGATTGGAGCTTAGAAAATATAATTAAGATGAAACATAATGAAAATATTTTTCACAATTTGTGGGACACAACCAAAATCATTCTTGGAGAGAAATTTATAGTCTTTACTAAAAAGTTAAAAATTAAACGAGGTCAGAATCCAATGAAGAAAATTAAGCTATAAGATAGTAAGTTCCCAAAACATGAAATTAAGAAAATAATAAATATGAGTAGAAAGTAATGAAATATAAGAAGAAAGATACAATAGAAAGGTTGAATGATGTCAAAATACCGAGCATAATATGAATAGATGGGAACTTCCTTAATCTGATAAAGAATATTTACCAAAAATCTATAGTAAACATTATACTCAATGGTGGAGCTTTGAGAGTCCTTTAACTCTGAAATAACATGCGGATGCCCTCTGTCACTTCCTTTATTCAACATTGTGTTGTGGTCCTAGGCAGAACAGTAGAACGACAGAAAGAGTGAATGAATATCTGTATGTACTGAAGTAAAGATGGATTTCTTAAATAAGACACAAAACCACAAGCCATTAACATTATAAAATGACATTAAAATCTAAACTTTAGTTCACTAAAAGATACCACAGAAAAGACAAACCTTTTATTGGGATAAAATATAAAATACTTCAATAAATCAATAATAAAACTATTCATAAAACCCCAAATGAACAAAGAATAGAAACATGCAAATTATAGGAGTATATAAATAGTAAAAATACCATTTTTATGAATTTGAAACATTTTGAGAACAATGCTATATAACCTTTAAGGAAATACAACCATAGGACAAATAATGACAACGATGATGTTCAACTTGATTAATGATCGAGGAAACACAAATTAAAGCACACACCCACACAAACACATATAATATTATTGTCCACTCACCATGGAAAAAAGGTTTAAAAGTCTGACATATTAGATTGATGATGATATATATCAATAGGTACTCTTGTACACTGATATTTGGGTGGTAAAATGGTAGAACCACTTTAGAGAGATATTTGGTAATGTCTAACAGCTAATACTTTTACAGGCATAGAAATTAATTCTACTCCTCAGTATATGCTTCAGAGAATATTGTATACATGTACAGAAGAAGACCATACAAAAATGTTCAAAATATCCTTGTTTATACTAACAAAACATTGGAAACAACTTAAATGACCGGCAATGTTAGATTTCATGTATAAATTCTGGTAAATTCATACAAACACTGACAATAAATTAATTAGAGCTTAATGTCTAAACATAGATGAATCTTATAATATTGAGCAGTAAAAGAAACTTGCAGAAATATGCAAATAGTAAAGATAATACATGAATTTGGAAAAACTTGGAGGATAAATCTGTATATTTTTTAAAGACATATATTAACATATGTATATCCAAATATGCATATAGTAAAAGCATAAAGATATGCATAAGAATGATAAGCACTGGAAATTAAGAAAGCAATTCTGCTTACAACAGCATCAAAAAGAATAGTACATTTAGAAATAAAGTTAACCAAGCAGGCAAAAGACTTGTACACTGAGAACTACAGAATATTGCTAAAAGAAATTAAAGAAGGACATAAGTATTAGGTTGATGCAAAAGTAATTGCAGTTTTAGCATTGTTGAAATTTGCCATTTGCTATTGGAGTATGTTCTTAAATAAATGTGGTTATGTTATACATCATTTTAATGTGCATTTCTCACTTTATGTTTTTTTTGCTAATGACTTATTATTTGCTGTTTATTTTATATTTATTTTAGACTATGGAAATGATGTTAGACAAAAAGCAAATTCGAGTGATTTTTCTTATTCGAGTTCAAAATGGGTCGTAAAGCAGCAGATACAACTCGCAACATCAACAACACATTTGGTCCAGGAGCTGCTAACGAAGTACAGTGCAGTGGTGGTTCAAGAAGTTTTGCAAAGGAGAGGAGAGCCTTGAAGATGAGGAGAGCAGTGGCCGACCATTGCGAAGTTGACAACGACCAATTGAGAGCAATCATTGAAGCTGAGAAGAACTCAATGTCGACCATTCTATGGTCATTCGGCATTTGAAGCAAATTGGAAAGGTGAAAAAGCTTGGTAAGTGGGTGCTTCATGAGCTGACCGAAAATCAAAAACATTGTCGTTTTGAAGTGCTGTCTTCTCTTTTTGTATGCAGCAACAACGGACCATTTCTCAACGGGATTGTAACGTGAGACAAAAAGTGGATTTTATATGACAACTGGCAAAAGCCATCTCAGTGGTTGCACCAAGAAGAAGCTCCAAGCACTTCCCACAGCCAAACTTTCAGCAAAAAAAGGTCATGGTCACTGTTTTGTGTTCATGGGATTGGAAGAAGATACTGTTAAGATATCAATAGTACTCAAAGCAATCTACAGATTCAATGAAATCCCTATCAAAATCTCAATGAAATTCTTTCACAGAAATAGAAAAATTATCCTAAAATTAGTACGGAATCTTAATGGACCACAAATAGCCAAACCAATCTTAAAGATGAACAAAATTGGAGGTCTCACATTTCCTGATTTCAAGACTTATACTATAAAGACACAGTAAAAAATACAGGGTGGTACTGGCATAAAGACTGACATATAGACCAATGGAATAGAATAAAGAGAACAGAAATAAACTCTTGCTATATGGCTAAATGATTTTTGACAAGAGTGTCCAGACCATTCAATGGAGAAAGGGCAGTCTTTTCAACAAATGGTGCTGGGAAAACTGGATATTCCCAAGCAGAAGAATAAAATTGGACCTTTACCTTATATCATCAAAAAAATTAACTGAAAATGTATCAAATAACTTAAGAGCTAAAACTATAAAACTTTTGGAAGAATATATGAGGAAAAAGCTTCATGACATTGGATTTGGCAATAATTTCTTAGATATAACATGAAAAGCACAGGCAGCAAAAGACAAAATAAATTGAAGATCATCAAAACTAAAAAACTTCTGTGTCTCAAAGAACTCTGTCAACAGAGTGAAAAAACAACCTACGGAATGGAAGAAAATATTTGCAAATCATATACCTGGCAAAGAATTGATATCCAGAATATGTAAAGAACTCCTACAACTCAATAACAGTAATAAAAAACTCAATTAAAAAATGAGAAAGGACTTGAAAAGACATTTATTCAAAGAAAATATAAAAATGAACTATAAGCACATGAAAAGATACCCAACATCACTAAGGAAGCAAATCAAAACCATAATGATATACCACTTCATATCCGTTAGATGGCTATTATCAAAAGAATGGAAAATAGCAAGTATTGGTGAGGATGTGGTGAAATTAGAACCTTTGTGCACTTCTGGTGGGAGTGTAAAATGCTGCAGACGCTACAGAAAATGATATGGCAGTTTCTCAAAATATTAAAAATACAATTACCATATAATCCAGCAATTCCGCTTCTGGGTATATACCCAAAATAATTGAAAGCATGGGTATATTTGTATACCCATGTTTATAGCAGCATTACTCACAGTAGCCCAAAGGTGGAAGCAACCAAGTTTACATTGATGGCTAAATGGGTAAACAAAATGTGTATATATACATATATATACAGTATATATGCACAATGAAATATTATTCAGCCTCAAAAAGGAAGGAAAATCTGACACATTACGACATGGATGAACCTTGAAGACATTATGCTAAGTGAAATAAGCTACATACAAGTGGAAAAATACTATATGATTCCACTTACATGGGGTACCTGGAGTAGTCAAATTCATAGAGACAGAAAGTAGAATGTTTGTCAGGGGCTTGGGTAGAGAAGGGAATGAGAAGTTATTATTTAATGGGCAGAGTTTCAGTTTGGGAAGATGAAAAAGTTTTCCAGATGGATGGTGGTAATAGTTACACAATGATGCCAGTGTACTTAATGCCACTGACCTGTATACTTAATGTCTATTTTTTTAATTTTTTAATTTTTTTTTAAGACTGGTCAAGTGCAGTAGTGAGGAGGGAGGAAAATAGTAGAACAAGGAGTTCAATCTGTAACTGACTGTGAACAATTAGGTGAGATAACTCACTACCTTCGGACCACCCTACACTTAATGTCTAAAATGGTAAATTCTGTGCTATGTATATTTGATCACAATAAAAAAATAATAAACATTAAATTCATGGTAGTGATTACCTCTGGAGGGGAGGAAGGCAAGTGGGATCAGGAAAATCTTGGAAACTTCAACTATACAGCACTTTTAACACTTTACTTCATAAATAAGGTGGTAATTATGAAGTGTTTATTATATTATTCTTTATATCTTTTAATAAATTTTGAATAACACATAACTGAAAAATAGAAGCTTCTGATTCTTGTAATCTCAGGATAGGCAATTTGGATCAACTTGCCTTCTGAAGACAACTAATACCCCTAGAAGAAATCTAAAAAGTAGATCTTTCTAAAAACATCAAGGAGCTAATAAGATGATAAAGAATTATTTAGCAGAGATATGGGAAACAGAGATATCTAAAGAGATATTTAAAGCATTTTGTGTTGCTTTTGTCCGGGGGTCATTTTCTAATGCTAACGAAGTGGCTCAGAAGTTGAATAGTGCTTTAGGGGAATAACGAGGAGAGCAGTGAATACTAGTGTCTGCACCCTGGGAATATAGGTGAGCCAGGAATAATTAAGCCAGTCTCATTATCAGTAATGGAGGTAAATTAAGCCATTTTCAGTAATTAAGATCAATTTCATGGCCATAGATGCAACAATCCTAACAAAATACCTGTAATATTTTGTTTATGGGCAATGTGTAATAAGAATAACTGATCATAAAAAATTTAGTTTATGCCAGGATGACAAAGCTAGCATAAATCAAATTTTTGGTTTAAAAAATTTAAAAATAAGTCAGTGCAATTTATCCCATTAATTTAATTTAAAATCAGTCAATGTATAATAACTTATCACATGAACTTAATTAACAGATTAAAGGAGGAAAAAATCATATAATCATCTCTATAAGTACAAAAAAGTAAGGAAAAAGATGAAAAAACTTAGAAAACTGGGAATCTCTTGATAATTTATTAAAAGAGTATCTATAAAAATCCTAAAGCAAATGTTATATTGAATAAAGCTAAAAGCTTTCCTTTATAATTAGAAACAAAATAAGGATGCTTTCTAACACCTTTTCTTTGCATCAGTCCAATCCAATGAAGTAAGTCAAAGAAAAATATAAAATATTTAAAAATTAAGAAGGAAGAAACAAATCCACAGATAATATGTGCAAAATCCAAGAGAATATGTAGATAAAAGGTAAGAATTAATGAGTGTAGCAGTTTACTGAATATATTATAAAAATTAGTTGCATTTCAGTGTATCAGCAATAGACAGAAAATGAAATAAAAATATCATCTACAATAGAGTAAAAATAGTGTTCATTTTTTTCTCTATTCAGAAAACTACAAGACATTATTGTGAGAAAAATCAGCATATAAGTAGGTTGAGAGACATACCATGTTCATTAATTGCAAGACTCAAAATTAAAAAGACATCAATGTTCTCCAAATTGATCTATAGATTAAAATTTCAATTAAAACACCAATAGTTATTTTTTGTGGTAGATATCAATAATATGTTATACATTTTATATGGGAATGCAAAGGGCCAACAACAGCTAAGACACTCTTGCAGAGGAAAACAAGGTAGAAAGACCTGCACTATGGGATACCAAGACAAATTATAAAATTATAGTAATTAAGACGATGTGGTTTTGTACAAGGGTGAACAAACAGAAAAATAATAAGTGTTAGACCTAAACATATCTACTCATTTGTGACAGAAGTGGCATTACAGAGCCCTGGGTGACATGATGATCTTTTCTTTTCCTTTTTTTTTTTTTGAGACAGAGTCTCACTCTGTTGCCCAGGCTAGAGTGAGTGCTGTGGCGTCAGCCTAGCTCACAGCAACCTCAACTCTTGAGCTCAAGTCATCCTTCTGCCTCAGCCTCCCGAGTAGCTGGGACTACAGGCACGCGCCACCATGCCCGGCTAAATAATGATCTTTTCAATTCAAATATGTTGGGGTACTTAAAAATTGGTATGGAAAAAGTAAAATTTGATCTCATGCCTCACACCATATGCAAAAATCTATTCCAAATGTATTGTAGACCTAAATATGAAGAGCAAACCAATAAAGCTACTAGAAAGTAATATAGGAGAATATTTCCATGACCTTAGTTTAGGAAAAAATTTCTATAAAAGTAAACCTAGTGCACTAGCCATGAAAGAGCATAATGCTAAGTTAAAATTTAAGAATTTATATTTATCAGCAGATATTAGTAGGTGACAAAGTGAGAGAAGGTATTTGCAACACATATAACTCATACAGTCTTATCTAAAATATATAAAGAACTGCAAATTAATACATAAAATGCTGACAACAGTTTAGAATAATGGGCAAGATACTTGAACAGACATTTCACAAAATGGAAAATCTAAATAATAAACATATGGAAAAGTGATCAATCTCATCAATAATCTTGTTGTCTTTTTCTTTTTTTTGAGACAGAATCTCATTCTGTTGCCTGGGCTAGAGTGCCATGGCATCAGCCTAGCTCACAGCAACTTCAAACCCCTGGAATCAAGCTATCCTCCTGCCTTAGCCTCCCAGGTAGCTGGGACTACAGGCATGCCACCACGCCTGGCCAATTTTTTCTATTTTTAGTAGAGACGAGGTCTCACTCTTGCTCAGACTGGTCTCCAATTCCTGACCTCCAATTCCTGATCCTCACGCCTCAGCCTCCCACAGTGCTAGGATTACAGGTGTGAGCCACCACCCCTGGCTATCAATAATCAAAGCATTGTAAATTAAATCCATAATGAGATAGCATATTGTATGTATAATTGTTAGGCAGATAGTAAGGGATTCCAGGTCTCCTAGGGACAAAAGTGAGTGCTGTTGCAGTTCACCCCCCAAAAAGGCTTTCAAAGAGGCTCATGGAAGATCCACATGTGTAGTAAGACTCAGGTCATATAACTACCAACTGTCCAATCAAAGTGGTTCCATGGTGACATCTGAGCCACGGGGAGGTCTCTATCTGGACACTACAAAACAAGATGCAGACCATAACCAAGGTCTCTTTTTGCTATGATAAGGGGTTTTGTTGTCAACTGTGGTGTATGTATCTTGCTCTGTAAACTTGTATTTTGCTCTTACTCTATAATCCTATCTTGCTCCCCATCAATAAATTTCATCTTGTGCTTGTCTTACTTTGGTGTGTCTGGTCATTCCTAGGCCAAGAGCACAACAAGAACTGAGAACACAGAACAAGATTGCCAAATCTGACATAATGGCTATAAGAATGGCTAAAATTAATGAGAGAGCATCATATTATAATGAAATATATGACATTGGTAAATTTAATACATGACTGGGAAAGTTTAAATTGGTTCATCTCTTTGAAAATCAGCATGACATTATCTACTTAAATTTGTTTATATCTATCTATCATCTATCATCTATCTATCTATTTCTCCCACACTGTATGACAAAGCAAGTCTGATCCCAGGTATAATGCAACAGAAAACATATATAAGAATGCTCATAAAAGCATTATTTGTAATAGCCACAACCTGGAAACAACCCAAATGTTTATCACCAGTAAAATATGCATACAAACTCTGGGATAGTCATATAATGGAATGTTATATAGCAATGTAAATGAATAAACTAATGCTTTTTGAAACATGGATGAATTTCACAAAAAAATTATTGAGCAGAAGAAGCCAGATACAAAAGAACATCTACTCTATGATTTTATATTTATAATGTTCCAAAGCAGGCAAATTAAAGTCTAAAATTTAGGAATGTATAGTTGGTGATAACACTGTAAAGCAAAGTAAGGAAGCAATTAACTCTAAGTGTCAGGAGACTAGTTACCTTGGTAGGCAGTAGGTAGTGATTTGGCATTGGAAAGAGACCATTGAAGGGTATCTGGGGAACTGGCAATGTTTTGTATTTTGACTTGATATTTACTCCATAATAAATTAGTAAACTGTATATTTTTAAATGCATTTTTATACGTGTGTGATATTTCACACTAAAAAACAAATAAAAGCAAGAAAAAAATACAAATGGTTTGGATGCGATTCTATTTTAGCTATAAAACATAGTGATTATCTATGGATCACAAGATCATCAAGAAATGCTTGTGCCCATGAGGTGTGGTTAACTGTGAGGCAAGTACTCAAGGAGAAACAAACAGTTCTAGAATGCTGAACATGAAAAGCTAACTAAATAAAAAAAATAACACTACAAAATAAAAAATTTTAATTCTGTGGAAAATTGACTTAAAAAATTAAAAAAAAAATTTTCTCAACTCAAAGTTATTTTATATGCTTAAGAGTCCAATTTTTAGAGACTTTAATGCTCAGCTGCATGACTTATTAGATGGCAGTGTCTAATGATTAACTGCAATATTACAGAGAGGGCAGATTAGACAGCATAAGTAAGTGATTCAGGAAGAATACTGTTAACATTTGAGTATTTACCTCACTACTTCCTCACCTACTAAGATGAATTCTGCTTGTTCAGGAAAGGTCATGGGGCTTTCTTATGCGGATTGGGTTTCCTGGGTAAGAATTTGAGAAACTGGTAAGACTACCAAGATTGACACTGGAGGGGACTCATTGATTCATGAGGGAATGAATTTGGGGAGTGTATCTGGAGAATTTAGAGTGGGAAAGAAAGCTTTGAGTGCTTGTGTTTATGTGTGTGTACATTTTGCAAAGTTTTGCTGAACATTGTGGTATATACTGCTGTAGTTTGTATGTTGTCTCCCTCCAAATCTCGTGTTGAAATTTAATCCCCAATGCTGGGACCTAATGGGCTGTGTGTGGGTCATTGGGGTGGATCCCTCATGAACAGATTAATTGGGGGTGATGGTGAGTGAGTTCTTGCTCTATTGGTTCCCAAAAGAGCTGATTGTTATTTAAAAAGCCTGGCACCTCTCCCTCTTCCTTGCTTCCTCTCTCTACATGTGATTTCGGCACATGCCAGCTCCCCTTCACCTTCCCCCATGAGTGGAAGCAGCTCGAGGCTTTCACCTGATGCCCCATCATCTAGTCTGCAGAACTGTGAGCCAAATAAACCTCTTTTCTTCATAAATTACCCAGCTTTGGTTATTCCTTTATAGCAACACAAACAGACTAAGACAAATACCTGTAATACCTGTCTGCTTCCTGCCATGGCGATTCTGACTGCTCCATCCTGCCCCATCCTGCCCCAACTCATTGTCTTTTCTTGAGAGGCTGTAGTAAAAATTTATAGTGCTTCCACTTATTTCTGGATTATTGATTGGTGTTTCTTTAAATGCAACCCTGCCTGCCTTCTTCAGTTAGATCCCATAAGAAAACATACTAAGCAGGAGGCTTTATAGTTCCAGGTAGGTTCAGTTGCAGTGGATGATGGAGACCAGAGGCCAGCAGTGCTATAACCTGCCACCATAAAGGACAGTGAACTGCTAGTGGAGAAGTGCCTACTTCCAGTAGGTAAAGCAACACCAGAACACCACACTTTCCGTTGGAAAAACCAACATTTTAATGTATTAGGAACAGAGCATTTAGCCCCATATGTGAGGGATTTCTTTATTTTAGAACTGACTTTCTGATTCTAAGAAGAATTCTGTGGTTTCAATACGAGATAATTTACCTTCTTTATAACAAACCTGGCTGTAGCACTTTCATAAATATTGAGGATGCAGGCTCTTTAATTCTATAACTTTTTCTATTTGAAAAAGCTAGTTACAAAGAGGAAAATAGTCTTATCTTGAAAACTCTTGATCATGATAAAATTATAATAATTTAAAGAAGAAAGAATAAAATGAGAAATTTTAACTTCATGTTTTAGAGAACATAACAATGTATTATCCTTACTGGTAAATGATGACTAAACAAGAACAAGGTTATAAATTTCAGTGAAAAGCAATTTTTAAGGTCTGTTTTAAAACCATATATTATTCCTCTGAACATACATATTTACTCTTGGGATTTGAATTGCATTGGAAAGACAAAATATGACTCTATCCACCTAAATGTTAAAGTAATTGATATCTGATCCAGAAAACTTTTCTACTAAACATTACTAACCACAGATCCACTACTGAATATTTATTTATTTAGCAAATAAATCTTGATATTTTCATCAAGAGGAGACAGGATATGCTTATTGTATTACTTTATTATTATTAAAATACAGCCATGCAAGAATAAGAACTATGCAGAACTGCGTTATTTCATTGGAATATATGAATAAAAATCTCAAGCAAAATCGTTATAAATGAAAACATAATAATTCTGGGGCTGGTAAATTATTGTTTGTTTTATATACCCTGACTACTCTGCATGAATCAAACTGGATTTTTCCTTAAATAAGAAAAATGGACAGCTACACTACCAAAAAAATAAGTGATTTTTTTCTCCATGAAGCATAATATAATATTATGCTATTATAATATGAATTGAAGATTTGGGTGGGTATTACCATACCCCTGAGGCAGAAAAGGATGCACAGTAAGTTCCTGAGCAGGTATAAGCCTCGTTATCCTACAAGGCAGATTTGAATTTTAACCTACCCTCCTCAGGCTTATAGAAATAAGAAGAGCAATATAATCCTACTACCTGCCACTGAAGGTGAATGGGTCTTCTCAAGATAAATCACTGTAAAATTAATTTCTAATTTAGTTGGTTTATTCAATAAAAAATTTAAAAATATTTAGACTTAAATTCATTTCAAAGTGAGTTAATTTTATAGTTTTCTCCCCTTGCATCTGTTTTTCATGTGGAAATCCCTGACAAGGATGCTGTGAATGTGGGGCCGGCTAGAGACAAGACACTGCCTGGAGGATCTCCATCGTGAATACTCTCCCTGCTCATCACCAGCACCTCCGCCAGTTTTTGCTGGGCTCACTGCACTATCACGTGACCAAGGAGTAATGAACTCAACACTATGTAGGCTTGATGAAGGTGACCTAGAATTGGGCAGAGTTTCTGAGTTGGAGGTTTGTTTGCCAGCCTCCACTGGGAGAATTAAATGTGTTAGTCTCCAAGTTTTAATGATAATAACTACTTCTCCAGCAAAACTTTGGTAGGCACACTACTCATCCAAGATCTTCAAGGTACAGATTGTATGACCTTCATCTGTTGATTGTTTATTTAGATGAATGCTATAATTTAGAAATTCTTACATTTAGCATCCATTTCTCTTGCTGAAGTGAAAACTTCATAATTGTGTTTTCTCTCCCATGGGGCATCCGCATCTTTCCTGAAATAGTATCTTTCTGTGGGTGGGTACGAACACATGTTTATGAGAGCATCTACTGATAGCTATCTGTGGAAGGGTGAGTGAGTGTGAGGTAGAATAATACACATATCTACAGACTTTGAGTGTTTTTGAGGATGGAGTTGATTGCATACGGAGGAGTGTTCATCCAATCACTGAGTTAGCAAAAATTTGTTCACACTGTAGATGGAGTAAGAAGCTGCCTACTTGTTATGATATAAGGCAGATAAATGTATTAGAGGAAAGATACCAGATTTAACAAAGAACTCCCAAATCTCAGTGGTCTAGGGCAAGAGAACGATGGTTTTTGTTCATGTCTGTATTTAGTGGGTGACTTTACACATGGTGATTCAGGAATCCAGCTTCTTTTCTCCTGTGACTCCTTTAGTCCATAGTCCTCTCTACTCAGCCAGTGGATGGTGAAAGAGAGTTCTGCACGGATGGGTTTTATGAACTAGGCCTGAAAATGTCATATATTATTTCTGTCCACATTCCATTGGGCATTACACTCAGTCACAGAACCTCTTCTAACTGTAAGGGAGGCTGGAAGTGGATTCTAGGTATGTGGCTGAGGGAAAAAGAAAAAAACGTTTGGTAAACAGCTAACCAGACTTTGCTACATTAAGTGACAAGAACCTCTATTTCCAAACTGCCCTCCATCTGTTTTTTTCCTCCATCATTCCTTTAATTTGAGTCAGCCTTCCGTTCCACAATTAGAGCTTTGGTTTTAGTTGAAAATATTCTCTAGGAGAGAAGAAAAATATAGCCCAATATGCACCCTGATGTATAAGTTACAAAAGTCAGATGCTTCCTTAGGAGCAAGTGTATTCTCAGCATCACCTAGAATAGTGTTCAGAATACATCTGCTCAATGAATGATTGCTGAATAAATGAATAGATGAACAAAGCACCCATCTCTATTGTAGATCCTCTTCTTGTTCTAAGGATCCTGGGATGCTGGAGCATAGAGAAAGGGAGAAATGGCAGTGTAACATAGCAAATTGGAGAACAGGCTGCAACTATTTCCAGTCTTCTAGGGAGTGGAGGGGATTTCTAGAGTAAGACTCATCAAATGGCTGGGTTCATAGCCAGCATTCCAGCAGGAAGAGTGGCTCTAGGTTGGCCAGCTGGGGTGGTGGGGATGACTGGTGTACATGTGAAGAAGAAGCTACAGCAAGAGATAGCATGGGGAACCCCTATAGGTGCATTGGGTCATGTAATATGCCACAAAAATGAGCCCATCAGGTCCTGCTCAAGCCACTAGAGCTGATTTCAAGTGGCACTAGCCATGTACCAACCTGCTCCAGACTGGAAAGAGAACTCCTGCCTCACATGTGCACTGACTGCTTTGGACACTGGGTATGCTTGAGCTCTGTGAAAGTTGAAATCAGAGCACAAGTAGAGGAAAAACCCATGAAAACGATAAGGAAGCTGGTCAATGTGATTAGATAGTTCGTGAAGAGAGAATATGTTTTAGAAATGATTGGATGGTACTAACTGCCCTGTGATGGGACAGAATGTATTTCTGGCTCTGGGCAGAACAAAGAAAATAGGTAGGTAAAAAGTACAGAGACTTCTGTTTGCACACATCTGCTGTGTGGTTGTCCAGTTACACTGGCTGCATGAATATTAGTTGAAATAAATAATTGAATACTTTTTTGTCAGGATAGAAGCTTCTTAAATTCTATCTACAAGGCTGATATAGGAGGAATCTGCTTTTTGGGAAGTGCCAAGAAAACAAAGTAGGTACTCTTCTAGACCCCATCTCTCCTTGTGTTACTCACTTTCTTGCTATTACCTTGGCTACTTATGCTTGCTCTAATCACCTCTCTGCACCTGCCGGTAGAGAAGTCTAGATGCTAAAAATAACACTTGACCTTCCCTCTTCCCATGCTCCTTGCCCTCACTCACTTTGGAATTGCCTGGGGGAAAAGAAACTATAACTCTACAAGTGTGCACATACAGCTAGTGATAGTTATTTTACCAATATCCCAGCAATGGCTTTGGGTACAACCCCTTAATCATTTGCAACAAAGGTAAATAGTGTCACCTATACAACAGCTTTGTTAGCTCAAAGCACAAGTTCCACAGAGCAAAGAACTGTATCAGTCTCAACTAAATTTAAATTCTAGACTCCTTTCTCTTCCTCACCAGTTCACTTCCAGAAGCTCTGTCTTTCCTCTCTAAGTTTTCATATAACACTGTCATACTCTAGAAATTAGTAATTATAAAATAATAGAAACGATCATGAGTAACATAATTATCTTCTCTTCTAAGGTGTAAGATCCTTTAGCATGAATTGTCTTGCCAACAGATCATAATTCATCTTGATAACAGGTTTGATGGAGTTACATGGGACATGAGACTGGTTCATTAATGTTATTATTGTTTTTAAACTCTCAGTGGCATAATAGTGCTTCCTAAGAATTAATCTTCCTGACTTCTCTATGAAGTAGGTAAAATGTAACTAAACTTATTCCACCAGAAGAAGAGTTGGCAAACTGGTGATCTCCTCGATAACTCTCTCTTCATTACCAGTGGATCTGAGAGCAGGAATGGAAATAGCTGAATCTGACTCATTTTTCCATGATGTTAAATAGGTATGTATGACTTTTATATACTTACTACAAGTGCCACCCTCCAGAAACATTCCCTTAAATATCCATATAAATATCCAATAAAAATAATGAATAATTTATAACAATTAGCAAAAAGTGTGAGTTCTGAGATATTTTTACCTACTTCCTTATGAAATGCTCAAACTAAGTAAATCATCAGGAATGATCATTACAGTGTGTATTGTTCTTTCTTCTCACTTTCTCTGCCCTCAAATTTCCATCGTCCTTTAGGGATTCACTATTCGATCATCACTAGCTGGATTTACTTAATATTTTTCCTCTGAAGAGCTTGAGGCATTGTGGAGAAAAATAAGGAACCCACAGGACCTAAGTGTAATGCGTCTGTCACATGGAAATAGTGCAGCTCAATGTCAAGTTCATGAATTCAAATCCTGCCATTACTAATTTGCTGTGCATTTTGGGGAAAGATATTTATCTTCTCTGGTTATTGTTTTCTGGTAACTAAGTGGGAGTCACTTTACTTCTTAATTATGAGAAGAATAAGAGATAATGTAGAGTGTTTGGTACTTTAAAAGTGATTAATAAGGGAGTACATTATTAATTTTATAAACCAGTGCCTCATCCCCAAACTCCAAAAAAACAATGAAGGGGACTTAATAGGAGGGTGTGATATCAGGTGTGTGCATTTAGAAATTTTGCTTAACCTGGTAGTCATTGTTGAGTGGCTCTTAACAACAAAAAATCCTCCTCTTAATCCAAAGTAACACTTGACATATAGTAGATAGTAAAACATATTTTTTGAATGAATGAATAAAAGAAAATGACCAAAGACAAAAAGACAAAAAAAGGATAATACCAGCGTCATCTCTTTTATGGGACCCTAGATTATCCAGATTTTATTTAGGTACTAGTAATTCAAGAACATAAGGAAAGAGGGAGATTTGAAGTGTGAGATGGTGGAAGGAAGGTAGGAATAGAAGGCATTGAGAAAAAATTCTATCACCAGGAAAATACTGTAATCACCTAGTTTACTGATGAAGGATATGGGGAAAGGCAACTGTTTACCAAAGGTCATTCCTTCATGTTTTTAAGCCTCAGAGTTTCTAGGTTTTACTCCCTCCTCTCAAAATATAGAAACATGAAGGTACAAGAAATATTGTGCTAGACCTGTAAGGCTAGCCCCACTTAAAACCTTACAAATAACTTCCCATTTCAACTCATCAAATTAAAACAGCACACTTGTAAAACAGAAACAATAAATAAACCAGAAAGTCCTTATATTTGTGTTAATGGAAATAAAGTATCAGCTGACAACTTGGAGATATGAAATCTTACCTGTGTAGATGTACTCTGCATACGCAGGATGAGTTTTTGTGAAAACTTCTTTTACTTTTTCTATTTTATCAGCTCTTATTTTTGTTGCAAATGGTGTGTACATAACTGAGAAAGATTCAACTCTGGTGATGGCTTCTTCAATCATGGCCTGAGAGGAAACAACCCATTTGGCATCAATAACAATATACGACTTTTTAAGAATGTAAAAAATATAATTACCTTTATGGATGATTTAAAAATCTATATACTGCACTGTGAAGATAACGTATTTTGGTCTTGAATATTCATTAGAACAAAATTTTAATTAGTTCTGGAAATACTATTTCATATTAAGAAAACCAATTAAATGAAGAAAGTTTGTAAACAGGCACTTCTAAATTGAGCTTGTTTTAAGATAAAAATAAAAAGTCTATATTCTAAGGCGTCATTTTTTTTACTAGATTTTAAAAGTCAAATTCTTTTTATTATTTTTTAAATTTCAAAATATTAATTAAGGGAATACAAATGTTCTTCTGACATGGATAACTAGCATAATGCTTTAGTAACAGCTTTTGGTGTGCCCGTCACCAGAGCAGTGCTCATTGTACCCAATAGGTAAGTTTTTATTCCACTCCCTACCTCCTTTTCTTGGTTTCTCATGTCCTTTATCTCACTTTATGCCTGTGTTTGCCCATCTATTAGCTCCCACTTATTAGGGAGAACATACGGTGTTTGCTTTTCCATTCCTGATATACTTCTTAGGATAATGGTCTCCAGTTCCATTCATTTTCGCTGCAAATGACATTATTTCATTCCTTTTGATAGCTGGGTACTATAATACTCTATGGTGTATATATATATATATATATATATATATATATATATCACATTTTCTTTATCCACTCATGCATTGATGGGCAGATAGGTTGATTACACACCTCTGCAATTGTGAATTGTGCTGTGATAAACATTCGAGTGCAGATGTCTTTTTGACAAAATGACTTCGTTTCCTTTTGGTAGATACCCAGGAGTGGGATTGTTGGATTGAATTGTAGCTCTACATTTATTTCTTTGAGGAATCTCCATACTGTTTTCCATAGAGGTTGTACTAATTTACAGTCCCACCAATAGCATATAAGTGTTTCTTTCTCTCTGCGTCTACACGAGCATCTGTTGTTTTTTGACCTTTTGATAATGCCCATTCTGATAGGGGTAAGGTGGTATCTCATTGTAGTTATAATTCGTTTTTCCCTGATGATTAGTGATGTTGAACAATTTTCATGTTTGTTGGCCATTTGACTATCTTCTTTTTAAAAAGAAGATATTGTTCTTTGCCCACTTTTTTATGGGGTTGTTTGTTTTTTTCTTGATGATTTGTTTGAGTTCTTTGTAGATTCTGGGTATTAGTTCTTTGTCAGATGTATGGTTTGCAAATATTTTCTCCCATTCTGTATGCTGTCTATTCACTTCGTTGATTATTTCCCTTGCTGTGCAGAAACTTTTTAATTTAATCAAGTCCCATTTATTTACTTTTGTTGTTGCTATGTTTGCCTTTGGGGTCTTAGTCATAAATTCTTTGCCTAGGATAATGTCTAGAAGAGTTTTTCCTATGTTTTCTTCTAGAACTTTTATGGTTTCATGTCTTATATTTAAGTCTTTAATCCATCTTGAATTAATTTTTGTGTATGGCTAGAGCTAGGGGTCCTGTTTCATTCTTCTGCATATGGCTATCCAGTATTCCCTGCACCATTTATTGAATAGGGCTTCCTTTCCCCACTGTATGTTGTTGTCTTCTTCATCGAAGATCACTGCTTATTATTGGTCAGTTCAGGAATTCTATTTCTTCCTGATTCAGGCTTGGGAGGTTGTGTGTTTCCAAGAATTTGTCTGTTTCCTCTAGTTTTTATGGTTTGTTTAAGTGGAGGTTTTCATAGTATTCATGGACAATATTTTGTATTTCTGCAATATCAGTTATAATGTCTCCTTTTTAAATTCTTTTATTGAAGTTATTTGAATTTTTTCTCTTGTATTTCTGGATAATCTGGCTAGTGGTCTATCAATTTTGTGTATCTCTTCAAAAAACTTTCTTTTTTCATTGATCCTTTGCATTTTTTCTTTGGTTTCCATTTCATTTAGTTCTGCTTTAAGCTCTGTTATTCCTTTTTAGTGGATTGGGTTCGGTTTGTTCTTTTTCTATTTCCTTGAGATGTGACATTAAATTGTTAATTTGTAGATCTTTCTGTCTTTTGGATGTAGGCATTTAAGGCTGTGAACTGTCTCCTTAGGGCTTCATTTACTATATCCCACAGGTTTTTGAAAGCTTGTGTCCCCTTTGTCATTCTGCTTGAGGAATCTTTTGATTTCCATCTTAATTTCATCATTAACTCAAAGATCATTCAGCAGTAGACTGTTTAATTTCCATGACATTGTGTAGATTTGAGTGTTTCTCTTGGAATTGATTTCCAGTTTTGTTCCAGTGTGGTCTGAGAAGATATATGGCATGATTTTGATTTTTTTTGAATTTTCTGAGACTTGTTTTGTGGCTTAAGATATGATCAATCTTGGAAAATGTCCCCTGCGCTGATGAGAAAAATGTATATTCAGTAGTTTTTCAGTAGAATGTTCTATAAATATCTGTTAAATCCATTTGTTTTAGAGTCCTGTTCAAGTCCAATGTGTCTTTATTCATTCTGTGCTTTGATGATCTGTCCATTTCTGTCAATGGAGTGTTGAAGTCCCTGGAAATTAAGATGCTGTTGTTTATTTGTTTGCTTAGATCTAGAAGAATTTGCTTTATGAGTCTGGGAACGCCTGTGTTAGGTGCATATATACTTAGGATTGTTATGATTTCTTGTTTAATTGCTCCCTTTACCATTTTATAATGATAATCTTTGTCTTTTTTAACCACTGTTAATTTAAAAGTCAACTTTATCTGATATAAGAATGGCTACGGCTGCTCACTTTTGGTTTCCATTTGTATGGAATATTTTTTCCATCCTATTACTTTGAGTCTGTGTGAATCCTTGTGGTTTAGATGTGTTTCTTAGAGACAGAAAATACTTGGGCTGTGTTTTTTCATCCATTCAGCCAGGCTATATCTTTTAAGTGGGGCATTCAGACTGTTCACGTTGAGTGTTAGTATTAATATGTGGGATGCTGTTCTGTTCAACATGATGGATGATACCTTTGATTATTAAGTATGAAATGTCTGATTTCCTTAAGTACTAAGTTTGACAGTTGATACCTCTGACATTTCATTTTGACACTTCTTGTTTTATTTTTATTATGAAGGTACATCCTCAGTCTTTCAAATGTATGTTTTGGCTTGTGATTATCTTTCAAAAATTTTTTAAAGCAATTTTTGTCAAACCATGGGTACGTCAAAAATTTATGTTATTTTGATTATGAACCAATTCAGCAGAGACAGCTCAAAATATCAACACAGTGTTTGGAAAGGATGTGGCTAATGAATGTATAGTACATTGATAGCTTGAGAAGTTCCATTCTGGTGATTTTAATCTTGAAAATGAGCCACATGGATGACCTGAGACCAAGGTAAATAATGACAAGCTGAAAGCTGTAGTGGAAATGAATCCATCTCGACCTACATGTGAATTAGCAGCAAGGTTTGAAGTTACTATTCCAACAATATTGGACCATTTGATACAAATGGACAAGGTAAAGAAGCTGGATAGATAGGTTCTGCATGAATTAAATGAGTGTCAGAAGAGAAATCATCTGGAAGCGTGCCATTTTTTGCTGTCACTACATAAAGGTGAACCATTTCTACACCATATTGTTACATGTGATGAAAAATGGATTCCTTTTGACAATCATAAGCATTTGGCACAATGGTTGGATAAAGATGAAGTGCTAAAACACAGGGCAAAACCAAATATTCATCACAAAAAGCTAATGGTGTCTATTTGGAGGTCCAGCACTGGTAATATTTACTACCAGCTTCATGAAACCTGATTAATTGATTACAGTGGATTTCTACTGCAACCAGTTGGACAAAATGATGAGGCTGCTTATGATTAAACAGCCAAGATTCATTAATAGGGACAGGACAATCATCTTGAAAGACAATGCTCAACCACATGTTGCACAAACAATGCTGCTCCAACTACAGAAGCTGGACCTGGGGACTCTCTGTCATCCACTGTTTTCACCAGATCTTGCACCAACTGACTACCACTTCTCCCTGGCTTTGGACCACTTCTCACAAGGAAAAATATTCAATTCTCAACAAGCTGTGGAAAATATCTTTCGCAATTTCATTGACAGTTGCTCTCCAAGATTCTTCACTGGAGGTGTAAACAAGCTACTGTTAAGATGGCAAAACCATGTCAATAATTTAGGAACATACTTTGATTAATTGTACTTTTTCTTGCTTGAGATATATTAAACTACACTTTTGATTCGAAATCAGACATTTCATATTTAATGACCTAAATATTTTGTTTTTCCTCTTGTGCTATTATTTATAATAAGAGCTGTGAGCTAACACTTTCGGGTGTTTTTACACTGGTGGGTATCTACTGTGCTATTGCATGTGTAATGTACTTTTGAGCATTTCCTATAATGCAGGTCTAGTAGTGACAAATTCCTGTAGTGTTTGCTTGTCTGAGAAAGACTTTATTTTCTTCATCATTTATGAAACTTAATTTTGCAGGATTCAAAATTCTTGCCTGGCAGTTATTATGTTTAGGGAAACTAATAACAAGACTCCATTCCTTTCTGGCTTGTAAGATTTCTCTTGTGGGTCTGCTATTAGTCTGGTGGATTTTCCTTTGTAAGTTACTTCATGTTTTTGCCTCACAACTTGTAGAAGTTCCTCCTTTGTGTTGACTTTGTCCAGTCTGATGACTACACGCCTTGGTGATGCCCTTTTTGAAATGAATCTCCCAGCTGTTTGTTGAGATTCTTGTATGTGGATGTTTAAATCTCTAGCAAGAGATTTAAACAGTGTGGTGTTTTTTGGGACTTGTTAACTGGCTCTATTTGATCAGGAAAAGCACTTGGATGCCCCAGGTGGTGAGTGGGATCCTGGAGCTCCCAGCAGACTCCTTTTTCTTCACCACAGCTGAGGCGGGTGGAGGAGTGAGGCTGGGTGGGGCTGAGTCAGGTGAGCCTGCCCTCGGGCTCCATAAAGGCAGGCACAAAAGCTGTCTCAGTAGAGTTCAAGGGTCAATTCCCAGTCCACTGGCAAAAGCCACCAGGGAGGGGCTGAAGCAGCCCCATGTAGCCAGAAAGTCTGCTTGTTGGGCAGGGGCCATCTGGGATTCACAGTCTTGTGGCAGGAGCGGGTTTAGCTCTTCTCTCTCTTCCTTTGCCCCATGTATCTCCTTCCAGTGCCTGGTTACAAGAAGCAGCCCAAACGAGGTGAGTTCACCAGCAATGGTGCCACAGGCTGGGAGCTTCCCAGCCCAGGATCCCGCTCCAGACTGAAAGTGACACATTCCTGTCAGGAGGGAGAGATGCTCCACAAGTGTGCTGTGGACCCACACTGTACTCTCCTTTTAGTTCTGCCCATGTGGGCTCCCTTGCCTCCTGAGATTAGTTCGTAAATCTCCCCTCATCCCCCTGAGCAACACAATCTAGTCCTAGGGGTATGGGATCCACCCTGTTGGCCTGTTCCCTGGTCCACCAAGTTTAATCCCTGACCATGCCAGGGAATAGCATGCTGGTCCTGAGTTGTCCATGGATTGCTCAAACAGGCTTAATGTCCCTCCACTACCAGGTATGATAGTGCTCTACTGGAGCAGCCTGGCAAGCAGTACCGGGGAGGGCCAGCGGGCAGGGAGCTCGTAGTCACAGCACCGCTTGATCCGTTGTGGGGACTTTAAGAGAAAAGGCATGAGCCCCACTCTGTGTGGAAGCCTCAGTTTTGTAGGCACACTAACAGAAGGGAAGTACCCAGTCCTGAGAGCCCCAGTTCAATCATCTTTGGGGCACCTGTGCCAACTCACATGGGAACTACCACTTGGCAGCAGGGGGTGGGAGAAGGGAGGAGGAGAAGAGTCTGAATGAAGGAGAGCTGTCACTCTGGTCCTCTTTTTCCCTGTTCCTGGAAGGTAGCCCACTCTGAATGTCCAAGCTCTGGGAATCACATAGTTCCCCTGGGACCCACTGCCTGCCCCCACCCCCCATGGCCACTGCAGTCTGGGCAGGAGTTGGGAAATGTTTGTGTGGGGACCAGTGATATGAAAACTGAAGGACTGAAGCTCCCTGGGGAGGACAAAGGTACACAATGGGTGGAGAAGCAATATGGTGCTCACTGTCTTAACTTGGGTCTGTGGTGAGAGGGAGTGACCTCAAGGGGGTTGGCAGCCTGGTGCTCTATTTTCAAGAAGCTCCCAGTTCAGTGGCAGGAGTTGCTTTTGGGTTTGTGAGGGTAGAGAAGCTCTCCAGCATCTTGGAAGCCTGCAGTCTGCCAGAGGTGTGACGGGGGTGAAACAAAACCCCACCTATCCTTTCCATGGGGCTTCAATTCTTGAGGAGTTGATCTCTGCTGATATCTTGCTCCTTCCTGTTCTGTTCTACAACATCTTCCCACGGAATCTCCAGTAGATTCTGGCACTTATTCCTCAGAATTACACCTGACCTATTTTCTTTTCATCTAAAACTTTTCCTTCTTTCTGAGATGATCTGGCAACCGATGTCTCTAGTCAGCCATCTTGCCCCACCCTCCTGACTTAAAAGTCAAATTATTAAATATAACATTATAATGAACTTACTCTTGAACAGACATTGGTGGGCAATTTGTACAAAGAGAGATTTTCTTAAAAGACTAAATGAAATAGATGTAAGTATTTTCTATAAATAATATGACCAACTAGATAGAAGACTTTTTTTTCTTCTTACAATGCCTTGGAAAGACTTTTGGAATAGAGAAACCTTTCTCAAATTCTTCCCAGCAAAGCTTCCCTTCCCTCCAGATCACAAGAGCCATTTAAGATAGATTTGGCTATTTAAGAATTTAAATTATTTTTGCTTATGTACCATTCCTGATAAAGTCTTGCCATCACCCTGAGCTTCGTGTTTTAAATAGGTCCTTACTATTTGTAACAGACCAAAAAGAAAGTTATGTGAAGTTTGAAAAGGAATTTATTCCTTTCTTACAACTTTTCTTTCTAACAAGGCTTGAATGTTAAATAAAAAGTAGAAGTGTCTACAGTTATCTCACTTTTTTGAAAATGGCACAAAAGCATATTATTAAAAAAAATCATATTTATTTATGAGAATAAGACTTTTCCTGACAACCAAGGGTGCCAACAACCAATAAGGAGAAATAATAAATATAAACTTTCCAACAGAGAAAAAAACCATTTGACAAAAAACAATTTATATTATTACCAGTATGCTATTTTATAAACAAGTTTTTATTGACATTAAAAGCAATATGGAGTTGATTTTAAACTGAGAATTCTAATGGAACTTGTTTACTGCCTACTCCATTCCTCAGTGACTTCAAATGGCCTCTATAATCATTTACATTGTCTGTAAAAAGAGCAGCTTTGCAAGGATTTCCTGGATGCAAAGCATCCTCCATTCTCTGAGACTAGCTTGAAAAAATTATGTAGAAATCTATGGTGGGCAAATTTTTGAATGGAATTCAGCAAATTTCAGAATGACAGTGCCTATCACACTGTCATTTCCAAATTCAAGGAAATGAAAGGGGCACAAAGAATAGAGTTGCGAGGCCAAACCCAGAGCCAGCACTCAGACAGAACTAGTGATGGATTGTGAGTGCATGACAAGGTCTAGATGCCGAGGCCTGGATGCCAACTTTGGAAGCCTAACCAGGCTAATACAGGCAGCAAGTCTAGAATTCAGACTTGGGGATTAAGAACTCAAACAAGGTGTTTAGGCAACAGGCACTCCAGCAAAAATAAAGATTCTTCATATTGAGGAGAAATAGTTTCTCCAGCTTGGTGCTTACATATATGTTCACTGCTAGAACCAATCCTGGTATGCCCTGTCCAGACTAAGCAACTGCGTTGTCACACCTACATGTGTGGAGAACTGTGCGACACTGGAAAGCTGTTCTAGATCTGAGTTCTCAGCGGCTAGTTCCTGTATTAGTTTACTAGGGCTGCCATAATAAAGTACCACAGACTGGGTGGCTTAAACAATAGAAATTTTTCTCATAGTTCTGGAGACCGGAAGTCCAAGGTGGAGGTGTCAGCAAGGGTGTTTTTTTTCTGAAGGCTTCTCTCCTTGGCTTGTAGATGGCCATCTTCTCTCTGTGTCTTCACATGATCATTCCTGTGTGTGTGTGTCCGTCCAAATCTCCTCGTCTTATAAGGACACAGTCACATTGGATTAGGGCCCACCCTGAAGACCTCATTTTAACTTAATTACCTCTTTAAATATCCTGCCTCCAAATACCATCTCATTCTGTGGCATTGGGGAGCATGATTCAACATATGAATTCTTGGGGGATACGATTCAGCTCATAATAGTTCCTAACGTATAAGCAGCTTTTCTGATGGTCTCTCTGAATATCTTGGTGGAGGGTATTTTGCTTTAAATTCTGTAACAAAAAATTTAGTGAAGGTATCTAGTCCTCTAGTTTGGTTCCAGAAAGACATTAGCAGTATCCTAGTCAGGCTAGGAGAGAAGAAAATGCTCTTTCTACCCCATTTCTTTTCCAACTGTTGGCAGCCTAAGTGACTGCTGGCAGGGTATCTTTGCTAAGCCATCTCACAGTGGGGATGGTAAGACTCGTGCCCAAGAGCCTATACCAGCTTTTTTACAAGTGGCAGAAGTGTGGTTTTCATGTGGCAGCTTGATCTGCTTGTTGAAGGATCTGTACTCTTGGCTTAATGCTCAAGGCACTGCATTCAGGCCTTCACTCAGGGGGGCCGTGTTGGAGAGTGGCCTCCCTCTCTCCCTGCTGAGAACCAATAGAGATGGGTTCTCTCGTGGCTTCTGCTCTCCATCCTGAAGATGGGTAAGGAAGTGGGTGAGTGAATACAGCGAGTATGTAATTTACAAATAAAAATTGAATTCTCCATGGAGATGCTTTCTGAAAGGAAATTATTATAGCTCCAGGAAGAAATATTACAAAGTAGAGTAGAAATGAGAATACAGATTACCCTTGCATCAGATCCTGAAACATCCTTGCTGCGTTTTAATGTATTAATATTTTTTGTTCTTCTAGAGACAATCTTGAGGCTTTAAACTGTCTCACATTGTGTAATATTATATGTGTGTGTATATATATATTTAGCATTGTTGGTACATTATTAAATAACTCATTAGTGAAGCAATCTAGAAAAAAATTTAGCTTCTGTATCTTATTAAAATAGTGGGATTTTTTTGACCGTTGTGGTTTAGACACCAAAATATCACATTTTCATTTTGTGATGGTAGTAATTTGGTAATTTAGAGTTGGACTTAGACTTCATAAAGAATTTAATATGTGAAAATTAAAAAATTATCCTTAAGGATTTTTAAAAACTAGAATATTTTGAAATAATCCTAGACATTAAAATATAAAATATAGATTTTAATTTGCTTTTTATGATCAGTCAAATTTTTTCTTTGATTTTGAAAATAAAGGAAGAGATCAGATGAGGAATTGCTGGTTGTAAAAAATAAGCTATACTGAAAATGGAGGTACATTTCAAGTGATACTTTTTAATTTGACATAAATATCTTGTAATTAAATTATTCTTTTCCAATGTGTGAATTTTTCTGATGTCAGTAAATGTTGCACGTGTGCAGAAAATGGGAGAAACAATCAGTCCATGTGCCCTGTTGTTAAATGTACGTTGCTGCTAATTATGCTTTCTCTGCTGCTACTCAAAAATAAGCTTTAAAATTAGGTGTTTACATCTGAGAGTTCTAATAACTCTCTATTGTTACTCTCACATTTATCAAGTTTTAAAGCTTATATTTATAGTTACATAAACCAAGAGTGTATGTGGGCAGCTCATTTTCTCTACAAACAGTAACTTATAATAATTTCTCTTTGTACTTTAGCTAAGTAAAAAGAACCATTTGCTACCTTAGAAATCAACTTGCCCAGGATAATTGTACAACAAGAGAGACCATGGGAGAGAAAGGAGGAGAGATACTCCATCAGGAGTAAAGGAAAAGCAACAAAAGCAGAGGGAAACAGATGACTAGCAAAAAAGAAAGAGAATTCATCTCCCTCATCTAACCTCAAGAGGGTTGATTCTTCCCAGTAAATTTTTAAGAGCACTCAAGGTGGCCAGAATAAAGCTGGCAGAAACTATAAACCTCAAACATTTTCAGGATGATAAGATTATGTAATTTTTTTTCTATTTTTTTCCTGGAGGACTTGGACAAATTGTAACTTTTTAACTATGTGCCTGGTAATAGTGGTTCAGTAAGTGGAAATCCTATCACTTCTAATTAGAAAATGTGATCAAATTATTATAGATTATTATTAAATTATTCTTTTATTGCTCTCAATATTAGGGTTGACCATAATTGCAGTAAATTGATTTACTTAGAAGATTAGATCTGGAAGGAAACTTAGGAATTTTCCAGCTCAATTCGTTGGGGTTTGGAGAGGCTTAAGTGACTTTTCTAAGGATGTACAGCTTTTTACTTTTATAGAATTTAGAATTAGGGTGTCCAATATTATATTTCACTTTCTTTTTTGAAACTTTACCTCCTGGGTATATGGTGGGCATTTTCCAGACTCCCTTGCAGTAAATTATGGCTGAGTGTGGGCCAAAGGAATGAAGGCCAGAGTGATATTAAATTTTTCCAGGCCTGGTCCATAAAACTCTGTGTAGTATGATTCTCTACTTTTTTTTCCTGTCAGCTGCCTGAAGAAAGCAGACTCTTAGGGTGTGGAGGAAGATGGTGCTACATCGTGGAGGCAGGCTGGGTTCCCAAGCTGCTGATTGGAGGAGAACCAATCAGAAACACCCATATTAGACTAGCGTGAGTGAAAAATCAAATTTTATTGTTTTAAGTTACTGAAATTTTGGGGTTGTTTGTTATAGTAGTCTACCCTAATACAATAAGTGAAAATTGGAATCTCTCTCATAATCTATTTTTATCTACTGAGACTTATGTATTATTAAAAGAGTGAAGAAAAACATGGCATTTTAAGAGATAAAATAAACAACCTTTCATTAAGCAGTGTGATAAATGCTTTTATATATGCTATTTCCTTTAATCCTAATAAAATCCATCTAGGTAGGCATTACTGGTGATTGAATATTATGGTTGTATTATTTTGTTTTCAGAGTTAACATTATTAAATTCAAAGGAAGCAGTGCTAAACTTGCAAGCTGTAAATGATTGAGATGAGTACCTTTAGTCTTTAGTGGCTAATATAGCTCTTTGTTATTACATTAATAATGATGCAGTTTTAAATGACAATAAATTTTTAGAAAATGGAAAAATAAACTTTTGTGAGCAATAATTTTCACACTTAATGTCTGTAAATATACATTGGCTTAATTTGGAAGATTTTGATTTTCTTGAAATTTATAAAACTTTTAAGAACAGATTTTCCTCAATAGCTTATCTTGAGACTTCCCTACAAACCCATTCTCACTGTATCATTTATGCAATAGCCAGGATTTATATTTTTATGATGATTTTATTAACATGATGGTATGTCAGAATAAAATACATAGTAATTCATTGTTCACCCCTGCCTTAATGATCAACATTTTGATGCTGAAATATTACTCTGGATTTATGGGAGTTCTTTCATGAAACAACATTCACTGTAAGTTCCACATTTTTCTAATATAAGAGAATATTTGGCAGCTTTCTTGTTACCCCTGTCAGCCCAGTGATGTGAAAGTTATGTAATAAATATTTCATGCAGTTTAAATCAAGATATTTAAGTTTTATTTGCATTGTCTGAAAACCACTAAAGATTGTATGAACAAGTTACTTGTACCAAGGTAAATAGATTTTTACATGGCTTTTTTGAATTCTCTACTTTGCAATCCTTCCTTTTAAAAGCAGTCAAAATAAATATAATTTTAAATTCTAAAGTATTTAACTTACTTTAGTTTTGCAGTGTACTTGCATGCTATGGGATTTTTTAAAACATATATATGTATATATACATGTGTGTGGGTGTAAATGTATAACATATATATACTGCTGTCTACTAGTCAGTGTGGGTAGGATCAGGGTTAGTAATATTTCAGCATCAACATTTATATATGATGCCTCCATTAACTGAATGACTTCAACACTTAATGACTAAAATTTACCCTGCATTAATTTTTAATCATTTCTATTTCACACAAAAATTTCATTTCCATGTTCCTTCAACATAGAACTAAAGAGACAGAGGGATCTAAGATATTATTTTATAATCACTGGAATTTATAACCAAGGCAGCTAAGGTTTGGTGAGTTCTGGTGATTCATCTGAGGTTACAAAATTCAAGATAGAAGCAAGATAAGAGCTCACGTCCCCTAAGCCAATGCTTTCTCCTACACGGGACGACTTTTCATCCTTCCTATTAGATTGTAAATTTCTGGAAGTTTAAGACTAAGTATAACTTTCCTTTTTCTTTTTCCATTACTATCTTATTCCTGTCTCCAAGGACAGGTAGAATTTGACTCTAATACTAACAAAAGTAATAAATGGACCATATCAAACTATAACTAGATCAAGATTCTCTTCATAGCAATCCTAACAAAAATATTCATCACTCACTGGCCACAGGTAAGACTGTTTGCCCATTGGCCCCGCAATAGATTTAGGATATGTTATCAACTAGCATGCCCATCTCAAAGAGAAGCATTTACAAAAATTAAATGAAAGGCTTTATGATAGGGGAGCTTAAATAATAATGTGCTTAGGTTGGTCTAGGTTATTTAATGGCAAAGCATATATAATTTATAAATAGAATTTAAAGTATGTTTTTGTTCTAAAGACCCTGGATAATTTTCTACTTGCACATTAGAGAAACACCAGCTGATAGAAACTCAGTTACAAGTGTGGGTTTCGGCAGCCTCCACACTCTTCAGGATGCCACAGACCTTTTATTCTTGATGATTTAAAATGAATCACCAGAAAGTATCATAGGCGTCAATAGCTACATTACCTGCAGTTATTTCATAAGGACAACTCAGTATTACTAATGAGCTTTAGCCTCTGTTCAGTGGTAAATGTCAATACAGTTTGGGATGCTTTTTTGTCATCATATATTTCATCTCTGTATTATCTTTAGTTACATGAATGTAGGTATTCCTATCCCTAACTGTATGTTGTTTTCTGATTGTATTTCTTGACTGCTATTTTTAGATTGGGGTATGCCTTCTCAATGCACACAGCTAATTAATGGCAGGGTTGGGACAAGGACCTGGTGACCTGGTTCTCAAACTTTTACTGCTTTTTCTACCTGGCATTTGTTTTATCTTTTGGGTTACTATGTGAGAGGAAAGTTCAGGGATGCCCTTGCAAAAGTATACATTGGAGAAGTTGAAAAGATTGAAGGATGTTTACTCCAGAGACAAGATTTAGGTTGCAGGGACTAACTTTCTGTCATCAGATAACAATGTGTTCTTGAATCTGCCTATGTGGGCTTCATTTAGTTCGTTGATAAAGCTGTCAAACTCCTTTATTAATTGAATGACTATTCACTACGCATTGGCTAAGTGCTATAGATAAACTATTCTGTTAATGTATTGAAACAATGCGAGAAGCAGGTATTATCACCCCATTTTACAGATGGGGAAAACTCAGTCTTTATAGAGATTCTATAACAAGGTGTATTCACACAGCTTACGTCATGACAGAGCTGGGATTCAAATCAGTTTTATTTTAGTCAGAGCCTCTTACTCTGAGCCATCATGCTGTGCTGACTTGTAAATGAGTCAGCCCTTAGTGCTCTGTCCAGCACTAAGACAGGATTCCAAATATATGAAGGATTCTTGCACAGAGCTCCAGAAGGCAGAAGTGGGATCCTTAGCAGGAGGGATAAAAGCTCTAATAGTCTTCTAACAAGAGACTTGCTCCTCTTGAAAGCTGGGGGTTCCACGACCTTGGCGGTGTGCAGACCAAGAGGGCGGACAGTATCTGGAATCCAGTAAAAGGGACGACTGTGCCACACAGATATTTCTCAAAGTTTGTCTTTGATGTTCCTACCTTCCCGTAATTTATTTTCTTCCTCAAGTTTCAGCTTTGCTTGGCAACCGGACATTTCTTCTTCTTTTTCTTATTTCTCTCATTTGTCTGCAATTAATCTCTTCCAGGCTGTGGCCCCTCCCAAAGGACTTTGTATTTTAAAGGGCAGTAGATTGCAGGAGGATGGTTTTATGGGGCAGGTGGCCTTCTATACATGACTTCCCATCTGATCCTAACATCAAGGCGTCTCAGAGGGGGGATAATTGCACCTGTGAGAAATGCAATGAATTTGTCAAAATATATGTGTGTGTATATGTATATGTGTGTGTGCTCTGTGACAGCAAGAACAAATCACCACTTCAGGTGATATTAAATGGAATGAAACAAAGAGCTAACTTCAAGAAAGATGCCACTGTACTTCCAAATTTTCTGTGGTCGTATCTCTGATTTGCGTCTTCTGTACAAACGTTACAGCAGCCCGAACTGCACCTGATGAAGAATGAAGAGTAAATGAAATGGACGGTTGCCATGCCAATTAACATGTTTTCCATCCCTTTAGGTTTGGGCTTGAAATAGTCCTCCCAAGGTTTTTCTGGGGGTTTTTGTCCCTCATAGGTTGTTGGCTCCTGATTTAGGCTGTACTAAATATAATAGCACCTATGCTTTCTTAGATAAAAATAGGTTAGCTTAACAGTTACTTTATAATTCTGAGAAAAACTAAATCATGCCACATGTTAAAGGTTGACATTTGAAATGCCAAGTTCTAGTTATTTGGAAGAGGGGAAATTATCATGAAAAAGAAAATGATTCAACGCAAGTACAGATAGAGTAGGCAGTCTTCAAAAATTAGTGAGTAGCAGTCTGCAGAAATCAGTGAGGAAAATACAATCATACGAATTCAAGAAAAGAGGAGAATTTATTTAATTGGTGTGCAATATTGCCAAATGGTGGCTGCATATAAACAAAAACATTAACAACTTTGAGCTTTACAGATTATCTTATACCTGGGTGAACACAGCTTAAAAAATTTCGTGATTTCATGGAATAGTTATTCCACATCTCCACCTGCTAAAAAAAATTTACCTCAATTTCTCTGCAAGCTTGTAAATCAATAACCCATAAAAGTCTATGAGAAATATAAAACATGACCATAAAACCCTCTAAATTTGGTTTTGCTCATAATAATTTTTGATTTTCAGAAGCAAACAAAAACAAAGAAAGAAGCAACATGTTTGCAAATTTAAACTGGCAGGCAAAGTCTCTATGAAAATTCAATAACCTTATGGCAACCTAGCAGAATAGCCACAGGACTCCTGAGAATAAATAGCTAGATCTATTTTTTTTCAAGTAAAAGAGGCTCGAGTTGTTTTAAATTTCAAAACCCGTATCATTTTCAAATGAGAGAAAATGAAATGAAATTTAGAAGTTACTTTTTTTCTCCCTTAAGAAATGTCAGAAACCCAAGAAGCTTTTTAGGAGGCAAAAAAAGAAAAGGAAGAACTGATTTTATTTAAATGGGAAGGCTTCCTCCATCACCTACTGATAATATTACAAAACCAAACCAGCGACATTAAAAAAAACCCCAGACATTTCTAAAGAAGATACAAAGTAAGTATTGCTCAGGAGTGAATGAGGATTAATTTTCTTGCTTGATATGATGCCTACATTTTCTAGTTTGTTTATTTATCCTTTTTTTTTTTTTGTTAAGAGATGGAGTCTTGCTATGTTGCCCAGGCTGGAGTACAGTGGCTAGGAGCACTACATCCTTGAACCACTCCTGGGCTCAAGTGATCCTCCTGCTTCAGCCTCCTGAGTAGCAGGGACTACAGGCATGTGCCTGGCTCTGATGCCTGAATTTTCTAACAAGCCTGAATTATGAACGTGCAAGTGAAATATGCTGCCCCCTGCAGGGCACATTCTGAGGCACTGGCAGGGATTCCTGCCCCCATGTTCTTGACGATCTGAATGCCTGAGATTGCTTTAGCAGCAGGGGACAAAGCCGATTATTTCACAGTGAGAGTTAGTGCTTCAAAGGCAAAAAAAAACCTCTGGAGAGGTGGTACTGAAATTCACACTGAGGTGAAGTAATTGAAGATTTGAACCATTTTTGAAAGAAGACTTTGGCTTTTGGCATGTACATGTAGGATTGAGGAGGCAGGTAGTGTGAGGAGGAGAGAAGGGTGGAGCAGGAGAAAAGCAACATTACCTACCTGACAGTCTGGCTAAATCAATGCTACCTATATATATATATATATAATGGTACTGAGGCATAAACACAAATTTATATATGTGTATGGTTCAGATTCTTCCCTCTGTCCCTCTGTCCCTCCTCCCTTCTTCCCTATTTTTCTCCCTTCCTAATACCTGGGACCCTCATAGAACATCAATAGAAGAACTACACAACCAGCAAATAATGTCACGGTCACTTCTTCACGGGAACACTCAACCTTGGATCAAATACATGCCTCAATTACATCTTTCATTTAAAAGTGAACTTCTCCTGGCATACTACCTCAAATAGCATCAAGGCAAAATGAAACACAGGCAGCATTTAACAACGCTGGTAACCATGGAAACATATCATTAAAGAATATATAAACAGGAATGAATAATTAGATGATGAGAAATTCATTTCTACATTTATCTTTTTCCAAGACCCAGGAAATGAAGCTCTCTTTTACCTCTCACCCCAATTTGGACATTTCCTCTTCAGCATGTCTTCTAATTGAAAAAATATGAGAATTCATAAAATGGGAATTTTAATATTGTCTAGTTTAATAGACAAATCTCTTTGTAGGCAAGTGACTAAAAAATATTGCAATGCCCCTTTTTGTCTAGATGTGGCAGGAAAGGATACTGAAGCAACCAAGCAGTTCGCTTTGGGGGTGGGCAGAAAAATCTGACTTACATCGTGGTGGGAAGGGACAGCAGTTATGAACCTTTAGCAATGGGAATTACAAGTTGCCTAACTTACTGGGATGTTAGGCACAGTGGGAAGACAGAAGGAGGGGAGAATCTGAGTCCCAGGGATCCTCTCAGTTGCATTGTCAGGTAGGCAGTGTCACCTGTGCAGGCCATCCAGTGTCCTACCTTTGCACATAAGGCAGCCCCAGATAAACTGTATGGTAGGCTTAGTTGGTCATTAACTTAAAAAATTGAAAATGGCCTTAGAGACCAGCCACAGGGGTTGTGCATCAGAATCATCTGGTTGGGGAGGATAGAAAAATACAGTTTTCAGGACCCCACCCAACTCTGGAAAACTAGTATTTTAAATGTTTCCTCAAGTACTCTAATGCAGTTAATTACTAGACCAATGTTTAAAAACCACTGACCTAGGCTGACTTCCTCATTATACGGCAGCAGAAACTAAGGCCTAGAGCAGTTGTGCTGGATTGAGTTGTTGGTCTCAAATTTTCCACCCCCTGAGCAATGTCACATCCACATCTTTCTCATGGCTCTGCAGTAGACAGAAGAATCCACCCTTTGCTCTTGGGCTAGATCCTGTGGTTTGCTTTGGCTAATTTGATGTGGGCAAGCCTGGCATGAGCAGAGGCCTGAAATGTGCTTACATGGTTTGGCTTTTTCTCTTGGGATCCTGAATTTTGCCATTAGAAGAACATATGTTGGGTAACCATTGGCCAAAGGAGGGTGAAAGACATGCAGAGCGCATTTAGACCTCTCTACAGCTTGGAGCTAAACCTAGCAAAGCCCAACCAAGACCTCAACTGCTCGAGTCTGAGCCAGCCTGCTTATTGTTGTAAACCACTGAGTTTTGGAGTGGTTTATTGTACAGTATTATTGCACCAATAGCTGACTAATACAGAAACAAAGGGACTTATCCAAATTTGAGTTCTAAGCATTGGAACTAGAAGTTACATTTCCTGAATCTTGGGCCTGAATTTTTTCTACGGCTCCCTGCTGCCTATTTTCTTTTGCTTCCTTTCCTTCACAGAATTAAGCACAGATATGCTTTGCCTTCATAAGGTCCTTCTGCTTGGCCCACATTCCCTACATTCTGGAACATTCTATCAACTTTCCTCATCAGAGCTTACCTTTCCCTCCATCATGTTGTCTCAGGATTCTATTTTCACCTTTCAAAGGAGATTAAGAAATTTCAATTAAACTGATTTTCACAATTATATTCAGAGGTTACCCTTTACGAAGTTAAACACTTTCGGATAAAAATTTTTTTTTTTTTTTTTGCAGGTGACCCAGGGTCGACTAGAGACTCAGTGCCATGTGGTGGCTATTGATAGGAGAAATATTGCTGGGTATGTGGTTTTAGTGCTTCTCAAATTATATCTAATCTAAATACTATAGGGCCTGGGCTGCTTTCAGATACTCCTCATCTAAACATTTTATAAACTCTCTGATTGATAGAGCCAGCTAAATAAACAAATAAATAGACTATAAATATAGATCGTTAAGAGAAACATTCAGATGGCATCTCTATTCTGTTCCTTTCTGTGGAAGAATTTTTCACATGGAAGCAAATCTTTAGAGAAAACACATTTCTCTTCTTCAGAAAATGTAGGTGTTTTGTTAAAGATAACCTTGACCTTACTTTGCTTGTAATTTCATGTTGAAGGTTTTATTTTTTATTTGAGGTTTCGGATATCATAAATTTTTACCATGGAAATGACTAATTTTGGGATGATTTGCAACAAGAAGAAAAAGAATACAAGAGAAAAAACGTTAGTCTTCATTTTTAGTGTGAAACAACTTATGTTCAGTGTTAACTTACCCTACTTCATTCTCTGGTCAGTGCACAGAAATCTATTAGCTTACTGCTTCCTTGATTGCCATGTTTGAAAAAACTAATAACCAAAACCTTGGGACTTGCATGGAGACACCTGTGAGCACAGAAACCTATGAGCCAAAAGACTCTATTGGATATCTACAACCTTCTCTAAAAATTCTGATGGATCTCCAACTCAACCGAAGTGGAAAAATTGTTCACAATTGTGAACTTAAAATCCATGCACACACATAGAAAAATGTTCACTGAATTTATAATCACTGAGTTTTTAAATTATAAAACAACCATTCCAAAATATTGTCATGTCAGGCATTATTGATTTGAGCTTCAAGTCAAATCAGTATTTAATTTGGCTGATTGATTTAACAAATATTTATTGAGCTACTGTTTGCAGTGTGCTTTGATGACACCATGGAAGAAAAGCAGATTAACAAGAAGTGGTGTGTATCTTAAGTACCTTACAGTCCAGTAGCTATTCCTGGTAAATATTTTGTGCTGGAATATATGTTCCTTGAAGACAGGGAAGTGTCAATTTTGTTCATTGCTGTATCTCTAACACATTGCACAGTGCCTTACATACAGTCACTAAATAAATATTTGTTGAATGAGTATGAAGGACAAATGCAATTTGAGAGTAAAAAATGGTATCCACTAACTTAACTAGAGTCTGGACACGCTGGATTGGAAAGGTCTCAAGCTTGAATGACTACAGTGCAGTTTATGGAGTCGCTATATGACAATAACATTTTGGGTGCTATTTTTTTGCTTTGGGTGTTGGATGTAGTAAATGTCTCCTGCTAGGCTCAATACCAAAGAGAAAAGGAGTTGTTACAATAGTGAGGATCATGTGAAGAGAAGAAGTGTGTAGGGGTCTTAACCTGTAGTCTATAAACCCCTGAAGTCCATGGACTTTGGGGGGCCCACAGACCATGTACCATCTTCTTTGAGCAAACAGCAGGGGAAAATCTTTTGTTCAGCCAGCTCCAGGCTGTGTTCCTTGAGAGTACGACTAATCACACTGAAGAAATACTTCTTTTTGGTAAGCTGCCTTCAGAAACCATATAGGCCATTGATAGCTTTTAGATGGGGAACATTTCAATGCCAAATGCAACTTGAATTGGATGGGAAGTCTTGGTGTTCTCTGCACAGATGGAGGACCCGTGAAGCTGGCACTGCCTCAGCCTTTGCTGCTTCACTGCAGAAAGATGCTCCACGTGTCAGGCTTTCTACACGGGTCTGTGTTGGTATCAACAGCTCTTCCAACAGTCTCAAAAGAGGTCTTTCTGCTGCTGTGAAAGTCTTCAACTTCCTCAGAGCCAAGAGCTTGAATCGGTGCCTTTTCAGGAGATCTTTGTCAAGATACAAGAACACACCATGAGGTTCTTTCCTTTTAGAGAAGTTTGTTGATAATCCAGAGAAGAGGTTTAGATATGATTTAGTTTGGATAATTCTTTTTAATTTTTTAAGAGAAAAGAAAACCCCTTCTTAAAACAATTTGATAGTGAGAAATTTCTTGACTAGCTTTATAATGGCTGATATCTTGGCCACATAAATGAAGCAATTCTTTTGATTGAGTATTCTGAAATTACTACTAGAGGTGCTGCTGAAAAACTATGAGCTTTTTTTTTTTTTTTTTTTTTTTTGCCAAGCAGCTATGCTAAAGGAGGGGGCTGGAGTCAAATAGCATTGTGGCTTTTCCAACACTAGAGGTGAGACTGCAAATCTTGAGAATTTCTTGAGACAAAAATCTACATACACTTGACAAATGGCTTACCTCTTATGACAGTCATTTTTCTTTTCCAGACAGGCTTAAAATTGTAACAAATTGCCAACATAGATAGCCTGGATGACATAGACCTAACAAAGATAACCTCATTGACCTGAGGACAAAGGAAATGATGTAATATGAATCCAAGTTGAAAATTTTGGTATTTACTGAAGCATGCTGAACCATCTCAGATACTGTGAGCTACAGGAGCTCTGACTCCATTTGCTATTAGAGACTTTGTGAATCAGGGTTTTATCTCTTATTGCCATTAAAATGAAACATTGTAATTGATGCAATGTCAAATGTTTCAATTTATTATTCTAGAAAAACTACAACCACCTTCTCACAAGAATGAGAACACCAAATGCTATGTAAATGTTGCTTTGGTATTCTATGTATAGGAGATCTATTTCCAATGCAATGAGATAAATAGTAAGCACATTTTTTTGTTTATATGTTTATGAGTATTGTCCTAAGTGAATGCTTGTATTATATATTGAATTAAATTTTCAGAAGGGTCTGTAACTCAAAAAAAAAATAAAGAGAGAAAAAAAGAACCATTAAAGTGATGAATGAGCTGATCAGGCGACTTGCCCCTGTTTAGTAGGGTTCCCCTGCACTGCTTTTGAGGGAGTTCTGCAACAAAATCAACTGCTACCACCTTTTCTCACTCCACTTTGCTGAGCAGTGCAGACCAGGGTTGGCTTTGTTACTCACGTTACAGGAGGTGAAGCCACATACAAGACAACCTTCATGACTTAGAACATGGCTGAAAGTCAATGTGGGAGAACAGGACAGGGGAGTGAAAGAAAAAGGAATTTTGTTTGTTTATTTTTCTTATCCTAGTAAAGCTAGCCCTGGATCTAAGGAGCAGGGGGTTTGGGAGGTGGACTATAGTTTACTATAAAGTTCTTCTTATAATAATATTATTTTAGAACCAATATGTAAATACCGTAGACTAACTGCTTCGAGAAGAGCTAATTGTCAGCCTGACTGGGTACAGGGTATATTTTGCTAACCAGTCCAGAATTGTGGTGAGGTGTTGGAGGTGTTCTCAAAGAGAATGGCTGACACCAGAAGACTGGGTGCCGGTTGAAGAGGCATTGTGTGCAAGTACAGTCCTGATAAGTTATTTTTTTTTTCCCATTCTACCCTTTTATTTTATTTTATTTTTTTCCCATTCTACCCTTTTATTTATTTATTTTATTTATTTATTTATTATTCCAGGGTTTTGTGAGGGTACAAACACTGTAGTTACACTTTATGTCTTTGCCTCACCCAAAGGCATGCCCTTCCCTCCCTTTAGTGCTCCCCGTGTCCTTTAGTTGTAGATTTGCCCCCCATCCCCCTAATCCCTAGAGAGTATTTCTGCCATGTGATCAACCTAGTGTTGATCAGTTAGTACCAATCTGATGGCTAGTACAAGTGGAGCCCATTCTTCTGCTCTTGTGGTGCCCCACTTTAGATAATGGGCTTAAGTTTAATCCAGGAAAGTATAAGAGGTGATAGATCACTGTCGTTTCTTATGATTGAGTAATATTCCATTGTAAACATATACCAAATTTTGATAATCCACTCATGGATTGATGGGCACTTGGGTTGTTTCCACATGCTTGCAATAGTGAATTGTGCTGCCATAAACATTCGGGTGCAGATGTCTTTATCGTAGAATGTTTTGTGCTCTTTTGGGTAGATGCCTAATAGTGCTATTGCTGGATCGAATGGTATTTCTATTTTTAGCTCTCTGAGGTATCTCCAAATTCTTTTCCACAGAGGTTGCACTAATTTGCAGTCCCACCAGCAGTGTACAAGTGTTCCTGTCTCTCCACATCCTCGCCAACATTTGTTGTTTTGTGTTTTTTTGATAGAGGCCAATCTCACCGGGGTTAGGTGATACCTCATTGTGGTTTTGATTTGCATTTCTCTAATGATTAGAGATGTTGAGCATTTTTTTATATGTTTGCTGGCCATTATTCTGTCTTCTTTTGAAAAGTTTCTGTTCATTTCCCTTGCCCATTTGTTGATGGGGTTGTTTGATTTTTTCTTGTTGGTTTTTTTCAGTTCTAGATAGATTCTGGTTATCAGCCCTTTATCAGATGTGTAGAGAGCAAATATTTTTTCCCATTCTGTGGGCTGTCTATTCACTCTAATGATAGTTTCCTTGGCAGTGCAGAAGCTTTTTAATTTGATTAGATCCCACTTATTTATTTTTGTTGCTGCGGTGATTGCTTTGGGGTTCTTCTTCAAGAATTCCTTGCCTAGGCCGATGTCTGAAAGGGTCTTCCCAACATCTTCATTTAGAATTCTTAAGGCCTGATAAGTTATTTTTAACCCTCACTAGCTCTGCAGAGTGATGCTATTATAGAATAACACGTGCAAACACTTGTTCAGAGTGATATATCCCAGTGTGAGATGTCATACAGTGTAGGGCTTTATGCCTTTTTTTTTTCCTTGTTAGGCTGATGATATAAAAAAATGTTTCTAATACAATTAAAAGATATTCTCGAGTTCAACAAAGCAGAGATCTGTTCTTTTGCATCTAAGAGTTTGTTAGTCAGCAATCTCTGAGACTAGATGTAGACTGGTTCTCAAATTTTTACATTCTGAAATTTTCCATTTTTTTGTTTAAGACCTCTAAGAAGAATAACTAACTAGAGTGGTAGGAATTTTATGTGGTTAAAAAAAAGATACACTCTATAGGAACTTCTTACCAAGGTGGTGCAAATAGTGCCTGTTTATTTGTCTACAAATGTGCACGCAGATACAATCTCCAGTCTGTGATGTTTGGGGACATTCTTAAAGTCATCAGTTTAATTGCTAGGGTGGATTTGGTAGTGGGGCATCCAGGTCTTTAAAGATGGCATGGACTAAGCACTCCCTGGACAGGTTCAAAAGGACAGAACAAGGTTTAGGAAGGAAGAGGTATACATTTGAATTAAGATCAAGAAGAAGCTGGTTAGCAGAAGGAAGGGTATGACTGGTGATGTGCTGACCTTGGGGCTTGACAGAGGGCTTTAGTTTATAGGATTTATCTGTAGGGTGCAAATTCTAATTATGTTGCTTCTTTTTTCCTTAAAATTTGTGACATCATTTTTGGATACGCATAAAATTTTAGATGAGATTTTAGTGGTAAAACCGACATCAAGAATAGACCTCAAACACTTTATGCCAGTCATCCTTACTTTCTAGTTGCAGATCCTCTAGAGACTAACTTGCCTTCGGTCCGATAACTAGTTGGTGTTAGAACTTGTACTGAATCAGACCTGACATTTGGACAAGAACTCTTTTCCACTATACCAAGTTACTTCCAATTAAAGGAGAAGAAAAGAATACAAACAGAACCATGTTTTTCTTATCTTTTATTAATGTGGAATAGTAAAATAAAGTGTTTGTTTTATTTCAATTTTATCTTGTAATCATGCATGTATTGGGGTAAGTGGAGATTATTGTCTTAGTTTGAGGTAAATAAAGTTTGAATATTAATGTTCTTTGAAAGCTAAAGGAAACAGATTTTTTTTTTCCACATTAGATGGGTAATGTGCCAATGTTGTAACAAGGCTTGAGGGAAGTACATTTCACACATGAGTGTGAAAACCCAATCATCATGCTGTGTACCACAAAAATAATCATAAAAAATTTTATTTACAAAAATTCGAAGCTCTTAATTTGTCTTAAGTTATACCAATATTGGCTCTATTTTTTCCTAGCTCAATGTAGAAAACACAATAGGTACTCAACATGTTTGTTTAATGAATGAATAAATTAACATTCATAGAGGACCTAGTATAGGGTAGGCCTTCTGAATATTATCCAATCTGCAAGATTCAACTCCTTTCTCATCTCTCTCAAGAAGCTTCTGAAATCCTTTAATTAAAGTCTTCTTCCTTTTGTATATCTATAGACCATATTATTTGCTTATTTTTGACACCTAGCAATTCTTTACAATTATTTAATTACATGCCTGTAAGCAACTACTGATGTTTGTATGTTCCAGATTCCCTTAGGAAAATTCTAAAATTTTCCTAAGAAAAATTTCCTAAGAAATATAGTAATTTTTTTAGATTAAAATTTTGTCTGAAGATACAACTTTAAAAAAATTTTTTTTTTATTTCTACATATTGTGGGGGTACAAATGTTTAGGTTACATGCCCTTGCCCCGCCCCACCCCAGTCAGAGCTTCAAGTATGTCCATCCTCTAGATGGTGTGCACTGCACTCATTATGTGTGTATATACCCATCCTTTCCTCCCCTTCCCATCTGCCCGATGCCCAATAAATGTTATTCCTATATGTGCACTTAGGTGATGATCAGTGAAACCAATTTGCTGGTCAGTACATGTGGTGCTTTTTTTTCCATCCTTGGGATACTTCACTTAGTAGAATGGGTTCCAGCTCTGTGCAGGAAAATGCAAGAGGTGCTATATCACCATTACTATAGCTGAATAGTACTCCATGGTATACATATACCACATCTTATTAATCCACTCATGTATTGATGGCACTTGGATTGTTTCCACATCTTTGCAATTGTGAATTGTGCTGCTATAAACATTTGAGTGCAGATGTCTTTTTTATAGAAAGTATTTTGTTATTTTGGGTAGATGCCCAGTAATGGGATTGCTTGATCAAATGGTAGATCTCCCTGTATCTCTTTAAGGTATCTCCATATTGCTTTCCACAGAAGTTGCACTAGTTTACAGTCCCATCAGCAATGTATGAGTGTTCCTATCTCTCTGCATCCACGCCAACATTTATTGTTTTGGGACTTTATGATGAAGGCCATTCTCACTGGAGATAAGTTGAAGATACAACTTTTTTTAATTTTTAAAATAATCACAGGTCTGAAGTAAAGTAGAACTAATTTAAATATTTATTTTTTTAATAGTAGGTAAATTGAGCTCCAACCATTTAGATGGAAACATAAATTACTGGGAATTTTATATAGTAAACCTAATAATTTACTGTCTAATAAAGATAACATGTAATATACAGAGATAAAAAAGTTAAAGGCCAAGACATAATAGTGAAATGTGGAAAAAAAATCAGGAAGCATCAAAAGGCTGTTGATGATTATTTCTTACTTTCCAATTAGTGGTTTAGCAGATTTTATTCTAGTTGGTCCAAAAGGTTCATATTCAATTAAATTAAACCATCTTAAAATACAAGGAAAAATGCCCAAACTGTCTGGAGAAGGGAAGCTATAGAGGAGAGAGTTGGCTTTTTGTAATTGATTTTCAGATTTTTTTTTTTTTAAGTTCATTTGGAAATGAGTTCCCATTTGGTTCATGTGGCCCCACTGGAAACCACTGGATAAAACTTTTAAGAAAGTAGAAATCCACTTTAAATGAGGAAAACAGTTTAGTAATTAGGAAATTGGATGTTTTTTTTGTGGGGGGTGGATCAGTGAGCTCATTTTGGTTATATTTTAGTAGAAACTTATAGACAACTTATGGGGAGAGGATAAAGCAAGAACAAATTCGTATGTTGTAAAGGAGACTGAACAAATACAAAAGTCCTCTTATAATTCCAAGGAGTTATGACTATCTTCTTGACATCTAATTGACCTTTGGTATGACTTCTTTCAGTTAACAGCCAAACGTGCTAACCAATTGCGCCACAGGGACATACTGGTATGACTTGTTGCTGCCATTTTTAATAATAAATGAAAAAGAAGAACTGAAGTTTGCCATTGGTTAAGTGTTTCAAATAGTAAATGCTACTCAACAAATACATCTTATCTTTGCATTTTCCTTTATTATGTAATTACTATTTACTTTTAGCATCTAGGTCATAGATCAACAAGAATCTGTGAAAATACAATGGTCATATTTTAAAGAATCATATCATGATAGCACCATGCCTGAAAAAATAGTTCCTGGGATCTCTAAAATTTATATTGGGTTGTAAAACTGGAGTATGGGCCAAGGGTTAACAACCTTGAATTTTGCCCTCAAAATTAGTCTCAGAAAATCTATTTCATTATAAATACATTACTACTTGGTAGTGTCCTTCTGATTGATATGCCCAGAGGTACCTTTTTCAGCAGTCTTTTAAGCAACAATCCTTTATTTTGGTTCTAAAAATGAGATGGGCTTCTCCTCCCTAGTTGAGACATTAATTTTTACCTGCCAATACAGTTTGATGAGCTTGCTTACACACTGTTCACCTCCTCCACCGAGCCAGAGCATGTAGTCAGCAATCATGGCACTCCTAAGAACAAGGAGAGATTAAAAACAAAAATTACAGGACAGAAGGAAAACTTTGACAGGCAATATATAAAAATGCTGAGGAAGATGATTTTGTAATGTATAAATTTGACTAGACTAATATTAAGCAAAATATAAAGCACATTTAGAATGTTGAAAGTAGGATTTTTTGGGAGGTAACTAAACTAAAACTAGAAGAGAGAAGCAACGTGCCATTTGTTTTCTAGATTTTTTTTTTTACTTGTACAGTATAAGAATATTTAAAGATTATGAGGGAATGCTTTGTTTTGGTTGCTTTGTATTAAGCTTCAAAACATTTATAAAGTAACAAAGATTTTATGGACTTTTAGATGCCTTCAAACCTAGCATCCGTATATAGCTAACTATTAGACTAGAATTTAAGCATATCTCAAACTTTACCCAAGTTAAAATTAGTCACCTCTGATTAAATTAGCCTTCTTAAAATTGGAAATATTATTCAAAAATCTCCAAGACAACAAAAAACCCTTCCCCCACACTTTGTGTCTAATTGAATTGGTTTCAGTATCTAGTGTGTACAATCACTGCATTAGTCTTATTAAGATGAGGGGATATTAAAAACTATTGTGCAATGGATATTAATTCATTACTTAGCACCCTTTGGAAAAATAGTTTACTTTTACGACTGTTTCTCTACTAGGTTTCTCTATTTCTTTTCTACAGAGATTCCAAATCCAATTAAATGTGACTAGAAGTAATTCCAAATTGTCACGTTAGCCAATTAAACATATAATAATCCTGTGTACCTAATCACTAGTACCAAAAGTTTATTTATTTAAGCAGAGCTATCACTGTGTGCCCCTGAATGTTTTTCTTATCTTTGCCTGCAGAAACGTGTTGTTTCTTGACATCATTGTAAATTGAATTAGAAATTTTCCTTCCCTAAATATAGGTTGTGTAAGGCACAGCAGCTATAAACTTACTCTGTTGGAAGAATTTAAATGTTTAGATTCTTGCTCAGGACAGACAAAAATTAGAACTTTAAAAATTAACAGTGGAAACAAATGCCACCAATTGGAGGATTATTCAGTTCAATATTTTTCTTTTTACACATGTGTTATTGGAAAGAAACTGCCTGCTGACATTTCAAAATAAATGACAATGGTTTAAGAATAACTAATCATTTAGGAATTCTTTTATATTTTTCAAAGCCCTTAATGATAACATAAAGAGAGGTAGAAGGTTTTGATGTTGTGTGGATATGAATGGGGCAGAAACAAGTTATAAAAATCATAGACTGTAGAGGGGCAAAAGTGCATTTCAAACATTTGCATTCTGATAGAAGCACTTGGAAAAATTTTCTTCTCATGACAACTTAAAAAGGAAGTTTATTAGACATGTAGATGCCTGCTATTTAAATGAAATTTATTTGATAAATTCTGAATTTAAGAAATCAATAGGAAATATAAAAGTTTTACTCTCAAGGATAACACGTACTGTAATTAATATTTATATGAGTTGGGTACTCTTGGGTGACAGTTTGGTCTGTACTCTGATTCCTTCTACCATTAGCATTTGGATTTGAAAATATGGTTCAACAAACATTGCTTAACAGGTACACCAGCCATTAGTTAAACCAAGGGTGGGCAAAATTTTCCTGTAAAGGGTCAGATAGTAAATATTTTAGGCTTTGTGGGCCATGTGGTCTCACCACTACTCAATTTTGTCTTGCAGAAATAGCTATAGACAAATGAATGTGGCTATGTTCCAGTAAGACTTCATTTACAAAAAAAACATGTAGTGGGCCAGATTTGGGGTAGTTGCCCAACTCTAAGATAAACAAACTATTAGGTTGATCAACCCATGGTGGGCATTGGTATAATACAGGGACAACATAACACATTGCACTAAAATTACTGAGCAGAGTTCAGGAACTAAGTTTTACAATTTTGAAACACGCAAAAAATGTAAAAGATAATTCTGGATCATAGAAGCAGTGGTTTGAGTTAAGTAAAAGCTGAATTGATAGAGTTTTTATAATGTTAGTGATTGTCATCCTTGGATTAGAACAATTATGAGAGTGAAGGAGGTAGACCACCACAGTGGGTTTCTAGGGCTTTCCCACATTTTTAATGCTTTTGGTTTTGTGTTCACCATTGTAGGATTAGAATTTTTAGCATTTTTGTTAATGTTTTCTGAAAGTGCCTTTTTCTGTAATGATGTATTGTCAGATTGTTTGCTACATTCTAAAGTGTGTTTTTGTTACACCTGGCGGCTCAAGTCTTTTTCCAAAAGAAAACAGCTCCAAATTTATATTGAAACAGGTGAAGAATTAAGATGCATTCAAATTTGTTGTCTACCATACCTCAATGAAGAACAATTATTATAAGGGCAAAAGGTTATTAGTGTTAAATAATAAAATGTGGTTTCCAAAAGCTCTATTTTTGCTGAGATACATTTCATAAGTATGATATATTTCTTTCAATACTTGGCATAGAGCTATGTTCATAATTCAGATTGTAGTTACTCCAATCCCTTTTTCTTCCTAGTGGAAATGGCAGCTATTCTCCTACCACCCCCTTTCCTTTGTCTGGTTTCTTATCATAGCTCTGCCCTATAGATCAGCCTTCATGAATCAGTAAAAATCAGTGGAAGAATATGAAAAGAGCATGGAAATAACATTATGCCATGCAATAGCTGTGAGGCAAAAGACATGGTTTTTTCACCACACTGAATTTATAAAGGGCAAAGACAATTAATTAATCAACCCAATGAGCATCTGTAAGGAGTCAAGTACCATGTGGGATCCGGGTTCCAGTAAACTCACCCCATGAATCAAATGTAAACAGTAACTCATCATTCCTCCCATTCTCCTTCAGGTATCTGTTTGCCATCAGATCAATACCCTAGGTGCTAGTCAATGTGATTCAATGTTGCTTCCAACTGTCTTCATTTCATTGTCATGATTCTATTCATCTTACTTTCATTAATCCACTGAATGTCATACCTCCACTGGAACTACAAGATCGTATTAACCAAACAACCTTAGCTGACAACTGGTGGTTTAATATCTGTCAGTTTTGAGCATTTATGAAGCAATAAGCACCATGATGAACACTTTATGGAGCAGAGTGTGACCCAACCCATCTACTTCTGCACTAGATCTCATCCAATTGTGCCTACTTATGGAAACTGCTCCACCAGTTCACTCATTCTTCTAGTTTCTTTCCTCTCTTTCATTTTTCCCTTTTCTTTTGGAGCTTTTCTGCCAGCATACATAAATGCTGATGTTTCTCCCATCTTAAAACAAAACACCAAAAAAGCCTTTCTTGCTCTACTCCCCTCCTCCAATTATCATCTTCATTCTTTCCTCTGCTATTAAAAAAAGAGCCCCTTGAAAAAACTGGGTGCACTCCCTGTCTGTAATTTCTCTCTTCCTTTTGTCTCTGAGACTCCCTCCAGCGGGGCTCTCATTCCTACTGCTGCACTGAAATTGCTCCTGTCAATTCTGCTCATGGTGTCCACCTTGCCACATGCAATGGTTCAGTTCTCAGTCTCCATTCCCTATGCGCTTTCAGGTGCGGGTGATGCAATTGCTCACTCCCTCCTCCAGCATACACTTTTAACTTGGCTTTCACAGCTCCACTCTTTCTGATATTTCTATCTTACTGGTTGATCTTTTCAGTCTCCTTTTGCTGTTATGTCTTCATCTCCCTGGATCCCTAACTTTGGAGTGCACTAGGTGCCATGCTTGGACCTCTTCTCTTTCTTTCTATACTCACTCCCTTGGTGAACTCATCAGTTTTAAATACCTTCTATATGTTGAGAACTCTTAGATTTATACCCTGAGTATGAACCTCTTCCAGAATCTTGTAGAAGGTACACTGTTGACATCTCTATTCAGATATCCAATAGGTGTCACTTACCATAATCATACTGGAGACTCTGATCCTTCCTATTTCTCCTCCCCAACCTCCATCCAGTTTCTCAGACAAAAAATTTTAGTGTCACCATAACTCCTCTCTTTCTCACATTCCCTCTCCAATCCAAGATTGAATGCTGGTCAGGCTAACTTTAGCCTATGTCACAATCCTGCCACTTCTCACCACCTCCAGCATTATCATCTGGTCCACAACTTCTCACCTGGATTATTGCAACAGCTTCCAAACCGGGCTTCCTGTTCCCCCAATTGTTTATTCTTAACACAGCAGTCTGAGTGATCCCATTAAAATTAGGGTGCCAGAACAGGTCACTCCTGTGCTTAAAGCTGCAAAGCTTCCTATCTCCCTCAGAGCAAAAACCAAAGACTTTATAATGGCATTTGAATCGTTTGTAATACAGTCACATGTTGCTTCTCTGATCTCATCCTACTACCATCTCCTTAACTCACTGTGCTTCAAACTGTCCATTTGGCTATTCCTCGAGAAGAACAGGCACCCTATTACCTCCAGATTTTGCACTTGCAGTCTCTCTCCTGAAATATTCTTTCCCTAGACGTCCTTGTGACTCTCCTGCTCACCTCCTTCAGGTCTTTATAGGTATCATGTTTTTGGTGAGGACTGCTCTGACCACACTCCAACACTATCCATACCCTTGCTGGTTTTACTTTTTCCATGGCACTTATCATCATTCAACATAATGTTTATTTTATTTTTATTAGCTTTGGCGGTGTTTATTGCTGTCTTCCTTTACTGTAGGGGTCAGCAAACTATGGTCTGTGAGTCAAATCTGACTCATTACCTGTGTTTATAAATAAAATTTTAATGGACCACAGCAATGCCCATTCATTTCTGCATTGTTTACATAATGTTTATGACTGCTCTTTTGCTACAATGGCAGAGTTGAACAATTGCAGCAGAGATTCTATGGCCCACAAAGCCCATTTACTATCTGGCTCTTTACTGGAATATAAGCTCCTCAAGGGCAGGGATTGTTGTCTGTTTTATTCATTGCTTAGTCCTCAGTGCCCAGAACAGTGCCTGATATGGTAGTTGCACAATAAATATTTGTTGAATTAATAGCTACATATTATTTATTTAACTAAAAGTAGATTCTCTGTTACAAAGAACCTGAGACCAATGGAGTCACATAGCTTATAGGATTCTAACACAAACAGTCTGTACCTACAGCTATCTCATTGTCCATATTTAAGAAAATGCTTTTGCAGTGGCATGGTAATGGAGCCACAGAGTGGGCTTTGTCAATCTAGTTTGTCCAATACAGAATCCAACGCAACATTTAGCTCATATGAAAGCTTAATAAATGCTAATAGATGCTGATGTATTTATGGCAATGGCATAAATTGAAGAGGAAAGGTACCAGGAAATGCATTGGCCTAATGTGTTGTATCTAAAATTATTTTTAACACGATGCCTTAAGTCATATGTCAACAATTATTGCTTCCCTGCAAGCAAATCTTCACATTTTATTTACTTAATTAAAAGTAAAAGGGCCAGAACCTGTTTTTTAAATATACATACATATACAATAAAAGGTTTTAATGTCATGAACTCAGCTTATTGTGAATCAAATCCTGTTCCTATAGAATGGCAAATTCACAATAAAAGATTCTGACACATTATTATTAATAAAATAGGTAACAGTTTCATTTCCCAAATTAATATCACAAAAGGATCAGCAATATAAGCACATTCATGTTAGGTGCTTTTACAGATTGGATATTTCTAAACAGACTGTGAGATTCTAAGAGTGTGAGAATACACTATTGACATTTTTCAAGGCCTATGTTCAGATTCAAAATTTATAACATTTTTACTCAGTGTGGCCACATGGTGGTGTAAAACAATAAGATATGGGTAAACAAAAGAAAATCACAGCACACACTCAACTGTGTGGTCTCACTGGGCTGACTGGCTGAGACCTTGAAAAGTCATTCCGTTCATCACCTTGCCTTTAGGCAGGATCACACTTAAACCTTTCAAATGAGACTGATGAGAATCTATTCTGTTTTAAAGACCTCTACAGAAGGACATTGCTCTGCTTTCCTCACTGATTCCAGAGTTTCATAGCCATAAATAGCAGCTTCTGCAGTTTTAGTCTGCTAGCTTTAGGTCTCTCTCCAGTGTTAATGCAGCCCAACTACAACTTATTCTCTGAATAGCAGTTTTAAATACTGTCACAATAATTTATTAACCTTTTTTCCCCTATGTTAATTAATCAGCCCCAGTTGCTTTCATCTTTCTCCATGGGTCTTCTTTTCTTGCCATTAGTCAGTCACTCCTTCCTCCTTTTCTTCCTTCTACAACTGGAAACTGACCTGTCTCGAGAGTCTAAGGATACTCTTATGGTCTTTGTATGCACCTATTTCGTTTATATAACTGGTAAAAGTACTTAGTAGTGTGTATGACTAAAGAATCCTTTTGTATTATCAAGATACTTAGGATGTTGTTCCCTTTCTCGTATACTTAAAAAAGCTCAAGAACATATGTATATACGTGTCATTACTTTTGGATGAGTTAATATTGATTCAAAGTGTATTTTCCTTTTGAATATAAATACACACTAATATGAAAGTTGATATTCTGATGGGGAGAAGAGCTGAACTAATAACTGCATTCAAGCAAATACACACACACACATGCACAGAGGAAATGTCTTTTTGCAGGCTCACATATTTCCACACAGCAGCCAGTCATAGCATTCTTCCAAAAAACGTAAAGGTAAATTACCTCAAATAAAATCCATGCTCCTAGGGTGGCCTACAATTCTTCAAAGACTGTTTTCCCCTTGAGCACATTTTCCATCCCCCTCCCATCAAGTTCTCTTTTTCTACCATGTCCTAACTGGAACCTTATCCTTTTCTTAAATAAGATTCACATTTTGTAATTACTTGTTGGTTTACTTGTTTATTACTTTCTTTCTCTAGACCTGTGCTGTCCAATATGGGGGCAAGTAGCCATATGTAGCTGTTTATATTAATATTTAACTGAATTAAAATTAAAATTTAAAATTTAGTTTCTCAGGTACACAGGCACATTTCAGGTACTCAGAAGCTACCTGTGGCTAGTACTGAATAGTACTGAACATGCCCATTATCCCTGCAAGTTCTGCTGGGACAGTGCTGATCTAGACTGTAAGCTACAGGCACCTTCCATTACAATGCTTCGTACAACAACTGGTAAATCATAGGTGCTCAATAATTTTTAATAAAAATTTTATCTATTTAGGTTCTCAATAATTTATATCTGCTGTGTTTGGGCTTTTCCTTGGCTATCTCTCTTCCTTCCCCTGCTCCCTGCCCCTAGTCATTTGATGTTCATCAAGAGGCTCAGCCCCTGTAGTGCTCTGGGTTCATGTGCTTCAGTAGTTGATGAGCATTGAAGAAGTTACTGTTTGGTCTTTGGACCTTCCTAATTGCCTAATTCTAATAGCTGGGAGTTGTTTCTGAGACCAAGTATCTACCTTTTGCAGCTCAAATCTAGTTAAGAAATTCCTGCCTTTATTGTAGTTGCAGATTCTGATTATTACTAGGGTTCTAAACATGCTTGCTCCTGCGAGACTGTCCAGTAATGGATGAAAGTTTTTCTTGAAGTTTATTGCCTGCCTACTAGTTTGGAATTTCAAATATTATCTGTTCCTAGATTCTCAATTAGTAACAACAAACAACAGCAATAGAACTGCTATTATCATTTGTAACAGCAACCGATCTTTGCTGAGTGCTCACCATGTACATAGCAAGTACTTTTAAATCTCTTTTAATTTTTACAACAAAGCTATGAATTGAGGAAACTGAGGTTTAGGGAGGTTAATTTTCTAAAAAGTAGATGGCAGGGTAAGGATTCAACCAGATATATTGGTCACATATTGCTAATTTCACAAACTGTTGACTGCTGGTGTACTCTCTAAAAACCATATTCCTTGTCGTTGATTAAACAGTGTGGTAATATTATTGCCTGTTGATGCCTGGTCCTCCTTTCTTATCCCCCTCCCATGCTTGTTTCACTAGCAGACATGGCTTCTTCTTAGTTCTGGTTTATTAATCTAACACAGTCAATTTTTCCTTTCCTGGCTATGTCAAGAGAGGTGTTATTACTTCTATAGAAAATATATGTCTGGTTGAAAAAGACTGGATAAACTGAACTCATTTCAGATTAGGTATGAAGCTTTGGGTTTTTTTTTTTCCTACACATAATTTATTTATTTTTTATTTTAGAATATTACAGGGGTACAAATACTTTGGTTACATATATTGCCTTTGCACTACCCAAGCCAGAGCAACAAGTATGCCCAATGTCCAGACATCGTGTACCGTACCCATTAGGTGTGAATTTATCTATCCCCTCCTCCTCTCTCCCACCTGCCCGACGTCCTTCAAATGTTACTTCTATATGTGCACAGAAGTGTTAATTAATTAGTGTCAATTTCATGGTGAGTACATGTAATACTTGTTTTTCCATTCTTGTTATATTTCACTTAGAAGAATGAGCTCCAACTCCATCCAGGTTAGTACAAGGGGTATTAGTTCATCATTTTTTTATGGCTGAGTAGTACTCCATGGTACACATATACCACATCTTATTAATTCACTCATGTATTGATGGACACTTGGGTTGTTTCCACATCTTTGCAATTGTGAATTTTGCTGCTATAAACATTTGGGTGCAGGTGTCTTTCTTATAGAGTATCATTTTTTCTTTTGGGTAGATGCCCAGTAATGGGATTGCTGGATCGAATGGTACTTCTACTTGTATCTCCTTAAAGTATCTCCATATTCATTTCCATAGATGTTGTACTAGTTTGCAATCCCACCAGCAGTGTACGAGTGTTCCCATCTCTCCGCATCCACATCAACATTTGTTGTTTTGGGACTTTTTGATAAAAGCCATTCTCACTGGATTTAAGTGATATCGTTTTGTGGCTCTGGTTTGCATTTCTCTGATGATTAGAGATGTTGAGCATTTTTTCATGTTTGTTGGCCATTAGTCTGTCTTCTTTTGAAAAGTTTCTGTTCGTGTCCTTTGCCCACTTTTTAATGGGGTTGTTTGAGCTTTTCTTGTTGACTTTCCTGAGTTCTATAGAGATTCTAGTTATTAGCCCTTTATCGGCTGTGTAGCATACAAATATTTTCTCCCATTTTGTATGTTGTCTGTTTGCTCTCGTGATAGTTTCCTTGGCTGTGCAGAAGCTTTTTAATTGGATCAGGTCCCATTTATTTATTTTTGTTGTTGCTGTGATTGCCTTTTGGGTCTTCTTCATAAATTCTTTGGCTAGGCTGATGTCTATAAGAGTTTTTCCAACATTTTCTTCTAGCATTCTTATAGTTTCATGCCTTAGGTTTAAGTCTGTTATCCATCATGAGTTGGTTTTTGTGAGAGGTGCAGATCCTGTTTCTGTCTTGTACATGTGGCTATCCAATTTTCCCAGCACCATTTATTGAATAAGGATTCTTTTCCCTAGTGTATGTTTTTTTCTGCTTTGTCAAAGATCAGATGGCTATATGAGGATGGTTTTATATCTGGGTTCTCAGTTCTGTTCCATTGGTCTATGTCTCTGTTCTTGTGCCAGTACCATGCTGTTTTGGTTACTATAGCCTTGTAGTATAGCTTGAAGTCTGGTAAATTGATGCCTCCTAATTTGTTCTTTTTGCTTAAGGTTGCTTTTGCTATATGGGTTATTCTCTGGTTCCATATGAAGCATAGAATTATTTTTTTCTAGATCTGTGAAAAATGATATTGGTATTTTAATAGGGATTGCATTGAATCTGTAGATCACTTTGGGTAGTATAGACATTTTAACAATGTTAATTCTGCCGATCCATGAATATGGTATGGTTTTCCTTCTGTTTATGTCCTCTGCTATTTCCTTCCTCAGTGTTTCAGAGTTCTCCCTGTAGAGGTCTTTCACCTCCTTAATTAAATATATTCCTAGTTATTTTTATTTTCTTTGTTGCTATTGTGAAAGGTATTGAGTCTTTGAAGGTTTGGTTCTATTTTTTATTTTATTTTTCTGTATGGAGCCCCCAAATCAGCAAATGTTTATTAGTTTATTATAATAGGCAAGATTTGAAGTCGTGGCAACATGCCAAATTATAAGGACATGATGCTGACCTTTGTGAACTTTCAATTTGACTGTCAATATGGTATCCATATTTGGAAAAACTGACCAAAATATAAGGTATTTTATAACAATAACGAACAATGAACATGTTAAATACATTATGTTAACTAAGAAGTACAGATCATAAGTACTATAGGATTTTAAAGAGGGAATGATTACTTTTTACTGTAATGGAATGATTCAATGTTGAGACCTGAAGAATGGCTAACATTATTTTTAAGTAGTGATAAAGAAAAGGCAGCATTTTTTTTTTTCGGTCCAGGGACATATCATGTGCAAGGGCATTGAAGATAGAAAGTATTACGGTAGGATCTGAGGAGAAGCAGTGGGTTTGTATAGAGGAAAGAGGGACAAAAGGCCAGAAAATTATGTTGGGGACAGATTATGATAACTGTTGGACTCCAGATAGGTGAATTTGAACTTTGTTCTATAGGTGCCAGGGAATAATTGAAGAATTTTTGGCAGAGAGAGTAACATGGGCACTTCTAGTTTTAAAATCTCAGCTACTGTTGATCTGGATTCCATGATGGGAAGGAGGTCTTACACAGTTCCTCTAAGAACCTCTAAGGCTTGTGTTTAACAGAGGCAGTGACAGCCTCTAGTCATACTGGGAACAGTCCAGGGATATCTCTACTTTGTTTTTTAGGCATGAGTTTATAAATAGTATCCCTTTGTATCTGGACTCCACTTACTCTCTGGGATGAAAAGGGTGGTCTGGGAAGCCAGGGTCCTGATTGGGTTATATGGATATAGGATGGGATCTGAGTACTAACATGTACTGGACTCATATTTGCATGCCTCATGAATTTATCCATTCCACAAAGATGGAGAATCTAGGATGAATAAGCCATTCCTATCATTAAGGTCTAATAAGGAGGCAAATATAATTATATCATAATGAATAAAGTGGAATAATCAACATATATGCTAATGCAGCTGAGAGGGCTGGTGGTGTTCAGGGATGGGGAAAGCAATCTTGGTTAACAGTCTTCTTCTTTCAACCCTCTGAAAATGTCATCCTACTGTCTTTTGGCCTCCACGATTTCTGATAATAAGCAAGCTGAAGTTTAGTGTTTTTCATTACATTTGAACATTTTTGTCATTATTTCTTCAAATATATTTTTCTGCAACTTTCTCTTTCTCATATCTTTATAGAATTCCCATTGTGTCTATGCTGATATGCTCAATGATGTCCCAAAGGTATTGATGTTTCTGTATATTTTTCTTCATTTTCTTCCTTATTTTTTTGTTCCTCACTCATAATTTCCATTTACCTATATTCAAGTTTACTGATTCTTTCTTCAGTCACCTCAAATTCATTATTGACCTACTCTAGTGAATTTCTCATCCAGTTGTTTTCAATTTGATGGGGGAAAAGATAGTCTTTTCAACAAACGGTACTGGGAAAATTGGATATCCACATGCAAAAGAATGAAGTTGGAACTTTACCTTACATCATTTAGAAAAATTAACTCAAAATGAATCAAAGACCTTAATATAAGAGATAAAACTATAAAACTCTTAGAAGGAAATATAGAAGAAAGCCTTATGACTTGGATTTGGCAATGGTTCCTTCCATATGGCATCCAAATTGTAAGAACAAAAGAAAAAATAAGTTGGAATTCATCAAAATTAAATGCTTTTGTGTATCAAAGGGCACTATCAAAATGGTGAAAAGGCAAACTACACAATAGAAGAAAATATTTGAAGATACATATCTGATGTGGGATTAATATCCAGAGTATATATCGATCCTATAAATGAATGACAACAAAAACTCCCATACAACCCAATTTAAAAATGGGCAAAGAAATTAAATAGACATTTCTCCAAAGAAGATATACAGATGGTCAACAAGCATGTGAAAATAAGCTCAACATCACTAATCATTAAGGAAATCCAAATCAAACTATGATGAAATACCACTTTATACCCATCGGGATGGTTATTATCACAACAATACATAATAAGTGTTGGCAAGTGCTATGGTTTTAGTTTGTCCTAACCAAAATTTATGTTGAAATTTGATCCCCAATATGGCAGTGTTGGAAGATGGGGCCTATTGGGAGGTATTTGTGTCATGGAGGTGGATCCCATATGAATGGTTTGGTGCCATTTTCACGATAGCGAGTGAGTTCTTGCTCTGGCGAGACTGGTTCTCATGGGAATAGATTAATTCCCTTGAGAATGAATTGTTAAAGTTAGGCTGTCCCTTGGGTTTTATCTCTTTGAACATCTCTGCTTCCCCTTTAATCTTCTCTGCCATGTTTTGACCTAGATTGTAGCCCTCACAGAGGAAGAACAGATGTGTGTTGCATGCTTCTTGTACTTCCCAGCCTGCAAAATTGTGAGCTAAATTAACCTCTTTTCTTTATAAATTAAAAAAAAATGATAAGTAGGAGTTAGCCAAGCAAGCAAAGTGAGGCTAAGGCCAAGAAGGGCATTCTAGTCTTAGGGTATAGCTGGAACATAGGTACAGAGGTTAGTAGTAGGAGGAAGAGCAGGAAACCCTAAAAGTATCATCTTACTGAGTTTAGAGCAGGGGAGGAAGGCAGTGGGAGGCATGACGGAGCTTGGATTTTATCCTGTGGGTAATGAGGAACTGTGGTAGGGTTTTAAGTAGAAAGTAGCATGGACAGTTCTGTGGTTTATAGAGAGAAACTTGACAACTCTTTAGCAGATACATTTGAGGGTGAGTAGAGGAGGGGGGTGATTGCAGGAGTTGTTCTGAGAGACAACAGATAAGCCTAAACTAGGGCAGTGACTATAGGAAAATAGGAAATTGAAATACTGGCACCATTACTAATAAAAAAGTCAAATAATAAGACATTAAGACATGGCATTTAAAACCTTAAATGTGGTACATTCCGGCCCCATGTGATCCAGTCTCAGACTAGGGTCAGTTTCCATAGAGGACTGGGCATTGAAGAAGTTATTGTTCCTATTGATATTCCTATAAATCTTGTAAGGAAGGGAAAACCTGAAACTGACTTCTTTCCTTTTCCAGATGAATGAACTAATATCTGATGCTCAAGGAAACCATAAATAATGACAAAACAATAATGGGCTTGGCCTGAAGCCGACAGTGTAACTCTTCAGTGGAGACTGACTGGTATCACAGGCCAGCAATCGAATTAAATAATCTGTTGCCCTGACTTTCTGGGGTATTAATGGAGCCTGGTAAACCACAGAAAGGTTTGCTTAGCACTCGTTCTTAAAGGGCTCCTTTTGGAGATTCTCCCCGGAAATGTTCCTCCCAGGGAGCTGTCTCCTGCCCCACCATATCCCGGGACACTCTCCCATGATGGAGAGTTGAGCAGCCATTCTTGGAACATTTCCTCACCAGCAGAGGGTACCCTCACCTTTTGGCATGAACAAAAATCCAGAATGTATGTTTCTCCAGTTTCAAACATGATCCTAAAGTTTTATTCAACTTCTTGTGGGATCAAAGCAAGAGGAATGATTAGGAAAAAATGAAGAATATCATATTAGGTCATTCTGAAAGAGGGCAAGAGCTGGAGGAGAGTCTGGCTGTATAAAAACAGGTAATCCTGAGTTTAATTTTGCTTTTGGTAGTTTCCACCAGCAGCTTCTGGAGCCAAAATAAAATGTAAAGCAGTTGGAAACAAGAGTACTTAGGGCAGAAAATAAACCCATTCACAGCAGAGGAACAGCTTATGGAGAAAGTAGCCAGAACTGTCTTGTTATTCTCTAGAAGTAAAGAAATCAAAGCAGTCTTGAGACTTGTGGCAAGTTGAGGGTCATGCTTGCCACACCATCTCCTGATCTCTGGGTAGGAAAAAAATTCCTCAGACTCTATGGATTATGCAATCTGATAAAATATCTTAATTATTTAGCAAACTATGCAACTTCACCAGTCATAATCCCAGCTGCCTCTTTCTCAAGAGCTTGAGAGCTGCAGGCAAAGAGGGGGAGAGTGAGGAAAAGAGTGATTAACAGCATAGGCAGGCCCCAGTACGGAAAGCTGGTTCTTTGAAACTTAGGATCCATTTTCAAGTAGAAGCAAAGAAAAATATTCACTGCAGTGAGGTTGTCAAGGCAGCCTACAGACACCTGTTTAAACCAAAGTTTACTGAAATGATACACATTTAACAGTTATGCAATGTTTTACCCATGAAATAAACCAAATGAAAGAGTAAAGTGACTTAATGCTTCTGAATATTTTTAACTGAGTAGAAAGGGGTTTCTTTTTCAGTGTTTCTCAGTAGTGGTCCCTCTTGGCCATTTTAGGCTTGTGGGACTGTCCTGTGCATTACAGGAATCTCAGTATTCCTGGGCACCCATCCCTACATGCCAATAATGCTTGCCAGTTACATTGACAATCCAAACACCCTCATCCACCTTCCAGGAGATGGGAAGGGTCTGAGAACCTCTTGGAGATGAGATGTTTATGGAAATTATGAGAGGCACTTTAGGTTGATGGAACGGATTTTTAATTTTTCGAAGTTGAGTTTATTACATTTCTTAGTGGGAATCATATTATCAAAAGCATTGGCCTCATCAGTCTTGAATAGGATAATTTTTTGGCTCCCAAATGAAACAAAAAAGACAGACCAGAAGAAAACTGCTTGGTACTGGAAGAGCATGTGTACCTTAGAAAAGGTTTCCTGAGATAGAATAACCTAAGCACCAAAATAGCGAGAGAGAAAAGGAAAGGAGAAAGCATCATTTGCCTGGTTCTATGTAAAGGCTGAACCCAGGCAATGGAGCCAGGCCTCCTACTCTTTCATGACATGCTTGACCTTGGACAAGTCACTTAATCCAAGCCTTTGTCCTAGCATTCTATGGGCCATCTCTAGAATGAAGATGTGATAATATCTATATTCTGGAGGGGTGTGTGTGTGTGTGTGTGTAATTAATACTATCTGTAAAGGAATTTGAAGTCCATAAAATCTATAAGTTTTAGATTGATACCATTATTATTATTGTTGTTGTCAATCTAAGGGTGAATGTGGAGATGGGAGGGTCGGAAATTAAACAGATGTTCCTACCTCAGGAAAGATTAGTTTCTGTATTGAAAAGATAGAAATAGTATGAAGGAAGGTCACAAGGAGATGGATGTGTACCTGGAGAGAGGTAGCTCACACCTGGGAAATACTTTTTTATATTAATATGGTCAAAATTATTACATAGGACACTTGTGACCCAAATAAAATGAATCTATAAGACAATTTAATATGTAGCATCATGAATTTAATCCATCTAGGAGAACCACACTACCGCCACCACCACCACTACTACCACCAAAATCTCTCTGTGGAAATCCCATGAAGATAAAACAAAGAGTCAATTCTCCAAATATTAACAGCTCACTGGTGGGGGACTGGTGCACTCTTCCAAGATAGCAGAGAAAGGTAACCTATAAGAATTTGCTGATCTAAATGAGTGATATATACTCCAAGTGGACACTAGGCAAAATTATGATGTACTCAGATTTGCTTTCAGCACTTTTCTAGACCCCTTTGAATAGTCCATACCTTTGCTGTGGTATCTCCTTTCTTTCTTTCCAATGTGCTCTGCTTATATTCTGGCTACTAAAGATCTCCCCTGGGGAAACTCACATACACCTGGGCTTACAACAGTATTATAGAATTCAACCTTTTGTTTTCTCAAAACCTGCGTTTGAACATATCCATTCTGCATCTAATTTTTTCAGAGCAATAGTATATCAAGAGATAAGTAGATAATTTGAGAGGCATCAAAAAAGTATCCTGCCCCACAGATGTTTCCCTCAATGACTTAACTGCTGTAAGATGACACGTTAGTTGCTTCTTTCATGCTATTTCACATTTGTGTTTTCTTGGAAGGTAAAGGCATTAGTTATCACTCATTACTAACTTTGAATAAATTATTTTTCATCAGATTAACAGAGAGGCAATACACCACAGGAGTTGAAAACTTTGACTTGGGAGCTAGACTGCCTTTGTCTGAACCCCAACTCTGTCATTTGCTAGCTGTATGACTTTGGACAAGCTACTTAAACCTCCTTTGTGCCTGAGTTTTCCCATATAATAATATAGATAATAATAGTTGCCAACCTCATAGGATTGTCAGGAGAATTAAAGGCTCTGTTATATGTAATGCTTATAGAGCAGTGCCTCATACTAGGGAAACACTCAGTAAGTGTTAGTTTGCCAATTAGTATTCTATCCAGGTGTTAACACTGATGGTTAGGAAAATGAAATACACATTGCTTCATCGAGAAGCTTATACTCAAACAGGCTTATTTAGACTGCTTCAAAAGTGTATTGATTTTCTCATTGTTATTAAAGTTTTTTATTCCACTTACAAAACTTATAGAAGCTTACAACTAATATGGATAGTGTAGGTTTGTGAGCCTACAATGAGAATGCCACTTCTTTGGTGTAGACTTCTTTAACCCATGTTATGCTTGGTCTTAACCCATGTTATCTGGTCTTCCACTCTGTCATAACACTTTGCTTATATTTTCTCTTAGAGTCCTTTAACTTTCTCTTGTAGATTAGATATTGGTATTCTTTAAAGGCATTTTCAACAGAGTATAATTTTCTGGAGGTCAGGAATCACATTTCACTCATTATGAATTCACGAGAGACTTGCACAGTATAGGGACTTGCTATGTGATTATCAAATGAACTAATAATTGTAACCTCCATAAGTTCAGGAATTTTTGAAGTTTTTCCCATTGCTATATTTATCCCTAAATATCTAGAATGGTGATTGGCAAAAAGTAGGTGAATAGATGTTTGTTGAATGATTTTGTCAAATGAAGGGAGGTACAAATGTGCTTTTGAAGTAAAAATGGGATGCTATGTATCAAACCAAAATTTTCACTGATTACATTAAACAATTTGAGATACAGTCATTGAGGGAAAAAATGTCCATTAGGGTAGCAAACATAGGCTAGGACATTTTCTTGCTCTTAGGAAAGATATTTCTTTGGGGTAGGGAGGGTGGTGATAGTTGGTATCCATAAGTTGTATTCTCCTGTCCCTAACTGTAAGTACTGCCTTACTGTTTCAACCAAAAGCTATTGACCACTTGCTTCATGAAGGGCACCAGGGCTGATGATGGGTGGCATGAGACTGGAAGGATATACAAAGATGTTGATCACAGAGCTTAGGTCTGAGTAGTTGGAATGAAGTGTGATGCTCTTGCCAATTGTGAATAAAGTGTGATGGTCTCAGCCAGTCCACTTCTAAGAGAAACTGCCTTGCTCACGCCTCTGATGAAGAAGCAGGTCCAGGTGATCTTGTTCTCTTTTTCTGTTTGGACAAGGGTGGGCTATTGAGTTTTAGAGACCAATGGATCACCTCGTCCAAAAATCCTCATCAAAATATGCATGACTAGCAATATAGATTTATGAACTAGGACATTCAAAAGACAAACACCAGCAGGAGGAAAAGGGAAAAGAGAAACAAAGCAATCTCCATTCTCTCTAGGTCTCCTCTCCTTATCTTCCTGTTAGCTTTAGGCTGCCTGGATGGATAAATACGTCGAGGATATGTTTGTTGGGATTGTTCTGCGCAGGAGCAAACCTCAGGGAAGAGTGAGTATCACTGTGATGCCCATGCTTAGGGTGACCATACACCTAGGTTTTCCCAATTCAGTCCTAGTCTATCCCTGTTGTTCTGTGGTAATAGGGTCCCTTTCACTAAACGGGGATTAGATATCATGGTTTAGATGATAACTTTGTGGACTCCTATTGTTCTCTCAGGGAAGATGTTTTAGAACATGGATGCATGTTTCAGAGCCACCCTCCATGGTTAAATATGCCTGTTTAATACTCTGGAAAGAGAATCATATATCCTTTCTGTAGTAGGACTGTAAGCTCTTCAAGGGCAGAAATCTTATTTTCTGCTGCTTCTGTTCCTTATTTCTAGCAAAAGCTGATTATATAGTAGGCTGCAGTAAATTCTTAGAAAATTATATTGAACTTTTCCCCTGACTTAAGAGTCTATGAAATAGTAGTAACATTCGTCGGTGTCAGACAGGTGGGGGAGGGGAGGAGGGGATGGGTATATTCACACCTAATGGGTGCGGTGCGCACCGTCTGGGGGATGGACACGCTTGAAGCTCTGACTCGGGTGGAACAAAGGCAATATATGTAACCCAAACATTTGTACCCCTGTAATATGCTGAAATAAAAAAAAAAGTCTATGGAAAATGCATATACATATATACTTTTTTTCTCCTGTAAGACATATATTTTTCAGAGGTACCAGGTATTTATCTTTGGTCAGCTGAACTTGCTGGATGACTCTCTTATAGGATTTATCAGATATAATCCACAGGGACTCTAATTTTTTATGCTTAAATTGTACTTTCTAAATGAACACTTATAGCTTTTAATTTATAAATTTGAACCAGAAAACCTGGCAAATAAACACTCAGATGTATTTTCACAACATCAAAGATTATCCAGCACACACAAGTACACTGATAACAGAAAAAAAATTCTATACATTATTCCTTAGGTAAAAAAAGAAAACAAGCAATGCTGAAGAAAAACAAAGAGGGATTCCAGATATGGTGACCAGTGTAAGCAAAGTTACAGAGTTGGGAAATAAAATGGTTTGCATGTTGAAAGCAAACAACTGTTTATTTATTGAGTGCTCACTATATGTCAGGTGCAAGTAGTATTTATATTATTGAGCTTTTGAGACAAAATATATGGAAGAACTTAGAAACTGGATGCCAGATTCTAGCACCATTGTTGTTGAATTTACAAGGCAGTCACCCCTTTCCTCTTAGGCAGAAGCTTTTGCATCCTTGAACTGGTTCATGGTACTGATTTTAGGAAAATTCTACATTCCTTTTGTGGTGCAGTGCATGGCCATCTGCTTAATCTAGAGGTTTGCTTGAAGGGGGTTTAATGCAGGCAGAGTTGACACTCTTTTTTTTTTAAACCACAGTTTGCATGATATATTTTTTTTAAATTGTGTTTTTAATTTTGCAAATGTGCCCAGAGGCGTTAAGTAATGGTAGCATATTTATAAATTAAAATATAAATAAATAATTTTGGAAAGCAGTAACAGCTGGCAAGTATTTTTTCATGTGAGTTATTTTTAAGGAAGGAAATAAACAGTTCTTTGGGCATGACGAAACAAACCATATCAGTTCACAGAAGAGTAGACAGTGCAGCAAGAGCCTCTTAACGAAATTCTAAATTTCATGAAGACTTGAAAACAATAAGAGTATTCCTTGAAGGAAGGTAGAGGGCCCCAGGGTGTTGGTGGGCTGGGAATTTAGATACATTATAAGGAAACATATTCATGATGAGTATACAGGAGACCCGGCTTCTATTGCACTCACATAATCCACTTGATTCTGGGTAGAAGAGAGGTAATAGTGACCCTGTTAATGTACTTCCTAGTGGCCACTACTACCCTGGGGATGATCAAAGGTGAATATAGGAAGTCTCAAGGCTGTCCACATGGGATTTGTTTCAGCTCTTCCTGATTCAGGAAAGGACTCCTTCCATCAGAGGGTTGGGGCTCGCATCCCTGAACAGACAATGCAGTCATCTGTGCTCGGGGTAGAGGCAGAGATTTAAGAATCTGCTGTCACGGCTAGAATTTTACAGAATTTATTTTAGAAAAGCAAAGTCTTTCACAGAAATCAATTGATCGGGACAGTTCAAAGAAAATCTTTTGCACGACTGCACTTAAAACACAACAAACCTAGGAAAAGAATGTGTGGGATCCCTAAGGGAGTATCCAGACTACACTAGCAGAGAGAGAATTCCCTTAACCCTTCTCCGTTGGAGCTTATCTAACCAGAATCCAGAGGCTTATGCAGCCAGGAATGCAGAGACTGAAGACTGATAGGAAAACCAGGGAAGAGCAAGGTTACATTATGCTTTAACCTAGATGGTTTCCAAAATATTGGTGAAAAAACAAATGGGAAGATGAACATTTAAATAGTGACAAGTGCCAGCTTGCCATTCTATTCAGTAAACTTAAGCCCAAGAGCAATGACTAGAATTCATTAAATCAGCAACAATCATTGCAAGTTTAAAACCTACTTTAAAAATATAAGAAAGATGTAACAGGTTTTGCTGATCAACGGCAAAGAAATCAAACATCTTCCAGGCAAGTGGGTGGTCCTCTAGGCCCCCCAGGGGTAAAAAATAATTAATTGACGGCCCAGGAAGAGTTAGTTGGACAGATAAAATCCTTTATGGAAGATGGAGTGATGATGGTGAACATGAAGGGCCAACAGGATAGAACCTTCATTAGTTTGCTAATGTATTCCAAGCAGAGAAATCTTTGAGTGACAATTTCTGAATATAATCTCTCTGTGGAATTTTATACTGAAAATTACAATAAACAGTAAACGTGTGAGGGTATTTGTACGTAGGTTGTATACATAAAACCATGCACGTGGCAGTGGATGACACAAAAAACTTTTAAGGGCATATCTGATGTTACTTTTTTTTTCTTTACGTACTGATATTGGAAACTAACCTCTCCATACCATGCTATTCCACTCTGTCTTTGCCTGGAGTGAGTGTAAGCGGGCCCCCAGGAATGTCAGAAGTCGGTTGAGGGGTGGGGTGAAGTCTTGTATTACGCTGGTGGAGACACAAGCTAGTATATTGAGTTGTAGTTATTATGATTTGGTTTGTGTGCATGGGTTGATAAAGTTTGGAGAAATTCAAGTCATGTAAGATGAGAGTAAAAATCATAAAGTTTTCATTACAGAGTCTGCATTACATCATTCCCAATAAATACTTTTGTTGATTTTTATAAAGTTCTGGAATAAGGAGCTCCCCTTTCACTCTGTATTTTTATACGTAGACACCTGTCTTTAAAAGATCTTACTGACTTTACTATTGGATTCAAGATTTAGGTACCCGGAGTACGTTAATCCAAGTAAGAAACCTGCTTTTGAAGGTTTGTTATTCATAATGCTGACTTAAAATGTCAGTATGTTATTCCAGGAATGTAAACAGCAATGATACTATCTTTAATTTCAGAGCACTCTTTCTGTGGTATATCAGATGCTTTCATCTACTCTCTAATTTCAGTTCCACAAATATTTATACTGTGACTAATGTGATTGAGTCATGAAGACAGGTACTGAGGGTAGGAATGGCAAATTGATCAGTTCTCCATCCTCAAGAAACCTATGGTCTTTTAAGATAAATTGACATTTAAGGAAATAATTGTGGCATAGAGTATGCACTAGTAGCTGTATAGATAAGGCACAGAAATAGTACAAAAATAAGAGTAATTAATTCTATTAGAGAAAGTGGAGTCAGAGAAACCTTCCCAGAGCAGGTGGGACCTAAGAAGGGTTTCAGAGGTGACCAAACAGGGAAAAGATATTTTGAGCAGAGAAGATGGCACAGGCAAATGTGTGGAAGCATGTGCATGCTGTGCCTGGGGAGTATTTCAGTGCTCAGAAGTGTGTGTGTGTGTATGTGTGCGTGTGTGTGTGTGTGCACGTGTGTGTGTGCGTGCGCGCAAAAGAGAGAGAGAGAGAGAGAGAGAGAGAGAGAGGAGAGGAGGCCAGAGAGACAAACAGCTCTTAATTACAGGAAAGTTAAACATTTTTTTTGGCCAGGAATTATTTTGTACATTATGGAGAGCCATTTAAGGTAATTAGTCTGGAGAGAGATGTGTTCAAATTTGTACTGTAAATAGAGCATACTATACATATTGTTGTTTAACCTGCTTTTTAAAATTAATAATATGGTGAAAATATCTTCCACATTAGTAAATATTCATTTACAGAATTAATTAAAATGATTGCCTTGTATTCCATGGGTATTTTCACTATTTAATTAATCAATCTCCTATGTCAGACAATTAAGATATTGGAGTTAAGTTTTTGAGAGCAATAAAGAGCTCAGTTTAGAGCATGTTTAGCTTGAGATGATTATAATACAGCCAAATGGGGATATTCACATCATGCTTGAATATATAAATGTGGAGTCTGTGGGGAAAGATCTGAGATGTAGGTGTAAATTTGGGAGTCATTTCAATAATCAAGTATGTTGGTTGTTTAAAGTCAGGAGAGGGGACTTAAAGGCCAGGGAAAAGTAAAAATCAAAAAGAGTACAGGGCATAGAAACTTTGGACAGACTGATGTTTAAGTAGTGAGTTGAGGAATAAGAAAATGGGAAGGAAAAGTCAACGGGTAGGGAAAAATCCAGAGAGTATGATGGAAGGGAATCCAGAGGCAAAGAGAGAGTTGATTCTCATAACAACTTTTGGAGAGGGAAGACTAGGTGCTACCATTATTCTTATTCCCATTCCACAAAGTCTAAATGTCTTGCTGAGGCTAACACAATTGTAAGTGATAAAACTGGACTGCTAATCCTGATCTTCTAACTTCAGTTTTAACAGAAATGGATTTTATGATTCAGGTAATTAAAGAAGGAGACTATAAAAGAATAGCAGAATAAGCTTCAGAAGCTAAAATTAAGTTGGAATCTGTAGGAGATATAATATATAGAAAAAGAACATGTTCTTAAATTATAGCAGGCAAAGAAGGATATCCCAAAATAGGTTAGAAGAGAAAGCTGATAAAAATGTCTTGAAAATGTTAAGGCTTGGCTTTCAAATTTGAGAATATGGTGGATAAGATGATCAGAGAAACTCTTCCTAGTACAGCTGATACTCTTAAACATAATGGACTGAAAACAAACATAAAAAACACATTTTTTTTAAGGAAACTTTTTATTTTGAAAAAATTTTAAATTTATAGGAAAGTTGCAGAAACAGCATAGTGTTAACATATACCCTTCCACCCAGCTTCCCCAGCTTTATCTAATTTTAATAACTTACATAATCATAGTTCTGTATAATTAACAAAACCAGGAAATCAATATTGGTACATTAATGTTAACTATAGTACAGACTTTTTCAGATTCCACCAGTTTGCCCTTACTGTCCTTTTTTTGTTCCAGTATCCAATCTAGTTGTGCCTTCTTAATCTCTGCAATCTTTGACATTTCCTCATTTTTTCCATGTCCATGAAATTGACACTTTTAATGAGTACTGACTGGTTATTATGTAAAATGTCTCCAAAATTGGTTTTGTCTGATGTTTTCTCATTATTAGATTAAAATTATGTGTTTTATAGATGAGAATACCGTAAAAGTGATGTTGCATCTCCACTGCATACCATCGGGCGTACATGATGTTGATGTCTTGCTACTGGGATATTAACTTTGATTACTTGATCACTTATTATTGTTATCAAATGGCAAATATGATTACTTGAGTAAGGTGGTATCTGCTGGGTTTCTTCACCATAAAATTACTAGTTTTTTTTTGGTTATTGATAAATAGTTGGAGGAGATATTTTGAGACCATGCTAATATCAGATTTCTTAAACTTTTGCCTACTGATTTTAGCATACATTAGTGGATGTTTTTTAAAATTGTATTTATTTATTTTAAATTAATAAACATTTTTTTTTAGAGCAGTTTTAGGTTCAAAGCAAAATTGAGTGGAAAGTACAGAGAGTTCCCATATGCTCCCTGACCCCCCTCCCCCACAACCTTCCCTACTATCAACATGCCACACCACACTGGTACTTTTGTTTCAATCAATAAATCTGTATTTATACATCATAATCACCCAAACTCTTCAATTTATTATTACATTAAAGTTCACTCTTGGTGTTGTACATTCTGTGGGATTTGACAAATGTATATTTATCCACCATTTTGGTACCATAAATATTATAATAGTTTCACTACCCTGAAAATCCTGTGTGTCTGCATATTTATCCTTTCCTCCCTCCTGACCCCTGGCAACCACTGATATTTTTACATGGTTTTTCCTTTTCCAGAATGTCATATACTTGGAATAATACAGTATGTAGCCTTTCAGATTGGCTTTTTTCACTTACTAATATGCATGTAAGTTTTTTTCACGTCTTTTCATGGCTTTATAGATCATTTTGGATGTACCATGATTTATCCATTCTCTTTCTGAAGGACATCTTGGTTGCTTTCAAGTTTTTGCAATTATGAATAAAGCTGCTATAAAACATCTGTTTACAGGTTTTTGTGTGGACATAAGTTTTTAACTCCTTTGGGTAAATATCAATTAAATCAATTGATA
>NW_012139413.1:6477491-6508135 GCF_000956105.1 Propithecus coquereli
CTCATGCATGACTGGCTACTATGTACGAAGCACAGGGTCAAGTGCACTGTGAACCATTTGTAGAACCTGCCCTCAAGATATTTGTGTTCTAGTAGACAAAAGAAGAAAACCACGTATTATATACAGATGAACTCTTTAAGGTTAATTTTCTTGTAATGTTAATTAATTGACTTCTATTATGGGCCTAAAAGTTAATAATCTTAAAACTGTTTTATTTACTATTGGTAAGTTATATTTTGTTCACAGACTTAAATTTTATCTGTAGTACTCAGTGTTGATAAAAATAACCTTTTTAGTTGTTCTTGCTGGACTCTCATTTATTTTCAAATTAAGGTCTATTCCAAAGCTTTACTTAAATTTTCAATGTTGTCAATATTATTTATTATTAATAGCAGAAAGTTTCTTCTGTGGTGGTACCATTAACATTTCTTTCAAACACGAAGACAAATTAAAAATCAATCCAAGCCAGGCGTGGCGTCTCACACCTGTACTCCTAGCACTTTGGGTGGCTGAGGTAGAGGGATTGCTTGAGGCCAGGAGTTTCACACAAGCCTGAGCAACATAGGGAGACCCTGTCTCTATAAAAAATAGTAAAATTAGGTGGGCTTGGTAGCATGGACCTGTAGTCTCAGCTACTCAGGAGGCTGAGGCAGAAGGATTGCTTGAGCCCAGGTGTTTGAGGTTGCTGTGAGCTATGATGATGCCACTGCACTCTACCCTGGGCAATAGAGTGAGACCCTGTCTCAAACAAACAAACAAACAAATACAATTAAAAATCAATCAAATTACCATGCAGTCTAGCAAGGTAAGTGTGTGTTTAGTGTGGTAAGAAACCTCCAAACTGTCTTCCAAAGTGGCTGTACCATTTGCATTCCCTCCAGCATTGAATGAGAGTTCCTGTTGTTCCACATTCTCTCCAGTATTTGGTGTTGTCAGTGTTGTGGATTTTGGCCATTCTACTAGGTGTATAGTGGTATCTCATTGTTTCAAATTGCATTTCCCTGATAACATATGATATACAGCATCTTTTCCTTTGCTTACTTGACAACAGTATGTCTTTTTTGCTGAGGTGTTTGTTAAAGGGTTTAGCCCATTTTAAAATCAGGTTGTTTGTCTTCCTATTGTTGAGTTTTGATAGTTTTTTTTATATATTTTGGATAATAGTGCTTTATTAGATGTGAGTTTTTATTTTTATTTTTATTTTTTTTTCAGACAGTTTTGCTCTGTTGCCCGGACTAGAGTGCCATGGGGTCAGCCTAGCTCACAGCAACCTCAAACTCCTGGGCTCAAGCGATCCTTCTGCCTCAGCTTCCCGAGTAGCTGGGACTACAGGCATGCGCCACCATGCTTGGCTAATTTTTTCTATGTATTTTTAGTTGTCCAGCTAATTTTTTTCTATTTTTAGTAGAGACAGGGTCTTGCTCTTGCTCAGGCTGGTCTTGAACTCCTGAGCTCAAACAATTCACCCACCTTGGCCTCCCAGAGTGCTAGGATTACAGGCGTGAGTCACTGCGCGCGGCCTAGATGTGACTTTTGAAAATATTTTTTCTCAGTCTGTCTTCCCTTTTCATTCTCTTGACAGTGTCTTTTGCGGAGCAGGAAAATTCAATTTTAATAAAGTTGAGGTTAGCATTTATTTCATGGATCGTGCCTTCAGTATTGTATCTAAGAAGTCATTGTTATACCCAAGATTTTGTCCTATGTTATCTTCTAGGATTTTTATAGTTTTGGATTTTACACTTAGGTCTGTGTTCCATTTTGAGTTAGTTTTTGTAAAAAGTTGTAAGGTCTGTGTTTAGATTCACTATTTTTGCATGTGTGTCCAGTGGTTTCAGCACTATTTATTGAGATGACTATGTTTGTTCTTTTGTATTGCTTTGGCTCCTTTGTCAAAGATCGGTTGACTATATTATTTATGACCATATTTATATATTTATATTTATTCCATTTCTAGACTCTCTATTCTGTGGTATTGATATATTTGTCTATTCTTTCATCAATACCACATGGTCTTGATTATAGTAGCTTTACAGTAAGTCTTGAAGTAAGATAATGTCAGTCCTGACATTTGTTCTTCTCCATTCTGGGTCTTCCACCTTTGTAGGTACACTTTAGAATCATTTTGTTGATATATACAAAATAACACTGGAATTGGACTAGGATTGTGTTGAATCTATAGATCAAGTTTGGAAGAGGCAACATCCTGACAATATCAAGTCTTCCTATACATGAACATGGAATATCTCTTCATTTTAAAATTTCTTCTTTGATTTCTTTCAACAGAGTTTTGTAGTTTTCCACATGTAGATCTTGTACATATTTTATTAGATTTATATCAAATTATTTCATTTTTTTATGCTATTTTAAATGGTAATGTGTTTTTAATCTCAAATTCCACTTACTTGTTGCTGGTATATAGGAAAGTGATTGATTTTATATATTAATCATGTATCCTGAAATCTTGGTATAATCACTTATTAGTTCCAAATTTTTTTTTTTTGTTGATTCTTTTGGATTTTCTATGTTGATGATTCTGTCATGTACAAACAAAGACAATTTTATTTCTTCCTTATAAATATGTATACTTTTTATTTACTTGTCTTGTTATATTGTATTATCTAGACTTCCAGTAACATATTGAAAAGCAGTGGTGAGAGGTGACAAATCTGCCTTGTTCTTGATCTTAGTGGGAAAGTTTCAAGTTTTTCACCATTAAATGTTATATTAACTGTAGGCTTTTGTAGTTTTTTAAAAATCAAGTTAGGGAAGTTCCTTTCTATTCCTAGTTTGCTGAGAGTTGGTATCATGAATATCTGTTAGATTGTGTCAGATGCTTTTCTGCATCTGATGATGTCAATCATGTCATTTTTATTCTTTAGCCTATTGATGTGATGGATAGCATCCATTGATTTTCAAATATTGAATTAACTTTGCCCACCTGCAGTAAATCTCACTTGATTATGGAGTATAATTCTTTTAAATATTGTTGGGTTCAGTTTGCTAATATTTTATTAAGAATTTGTTCGCCTATATTCATGAGAGATATTAGTCTATAGTTTTCTTTTGTTGTAATGTCTTTTCCTGGTTGTTGTATTTGAGTGTTCTAGCCTCACAAAATTAATTAGGAAGCATTCCCTTGCTTTTATATTCTGGAAGAGATTGTAGAGAGTTAATATAATTTCTTCTTTAATTGTTTGGTAGAATTCACCAATGAACCCATTTGGGCCTGATGCTTTCTGTTTTAGAAGGTTTGGTTTTACTGACTTTCTGAATTAATTTCCTATTTTCAATTTCATCAATTTCTGCTCTAATTTTTGATGGTGCTGTTAATGTTGACTCTAACTACATCCTTACTGATTTTCTGCCTGCCGGATTTGTCCATTTCTGATAGAGAAGTGTTGAAGTCTCCAGCTATAATAGTGGATTCATGTTAAAACCTAATTCTCAATGTAATGGTATTAAGAGATGGGGCCTTTTGGAAAATGATTAAGTAATGTAGGGTCCACCCTCCTGAATGGGATTAGTGCCCTTATAAAAGAACTTGAAGGAGTGAGTTTGTCCCTTTTTTGCCCTTTCTACTTTGTGAGGACATAGAAGGTGCTATATATGAGATACTGAATCTGATGACACCTTGATCTTGGAAGTCTCAGCCTTGAGAACTGTGAAAAATAAATTTCTGCTGTTTATAAAACACCCATTCTAAGATATTTGTTATAGTAACCCAAACAGACTAAGACAGTTAAATTTTTTCTCTCAATACATGTTTTATTCTGCTCTCTTCTTGCTTACATGGTTTCTAAGAAGTTGGATGTAATTCTTATCTTTGTTCCTCTATAGTTATGGTGTTTTTTTCCCTCTGACCTCTTTCAAGATATTTTTCTTTATCTTTGATTTAACTTTTTTTGTCATTTATCTTGCCTTTTCTCTGAGCTTTCTGGATCTGTGCTTTGGTGTTTGACATTAATTTTGGGGAAATTCTCAGTTGCTTCAAATATTGCTTCTGTTCCTTTCTTTTTTTTCCTTTTGGTATTCCCATTATACATGTGTTACATCTTTTGTGGTTGTTCCACAGTTCTTGGATATTCTGTTCTGCTTTTTTTTTAAGTCTTTTTTCCCTTTGATGTTTAGGTTTGGAAGTTTTTATTGGCATGTTCTCAAGCTCAGAGATTCTTTCTTTGGCCATGTCCAGTCTACTAATGAGTCCATCAAAGGCATTTTTTCATTTCTGCTACAGTGTTTTGATCTCTAGAATTTCTTTTTGATTCTTTCTTAGAATTTCTATTTCTTTGCTTACATTATTTATCTATTCCTGCATGTTGTCTACTGCAATAGATAGGCGTTTAGTAATGCAGGGAGAAGGTGTGGGGGGAGGGTAAGTGTTCTGCAGTCCTAGAAATTAGGTCTCAGTCTTTTAGTGAGCCTGTGACCCTGGACTATGAACTTCATCAATGCTTCTCAGTTGGTATTTTTTCACCCCTAGGTGCAACAGGATGGCTAGAGTGGGCTGGAATTGGATATTTCCCTTCTTCCAGAAAAATTAGGTTCTGATAAAACCCAGCAGGTTAGGCTCTGGTTAGTTTCTCCTGAGGGCAGTCCTTGTTAACAAGAACAGAATGCTCCTATGTATTTCAAAATGGTTTCTTTTCTTCTCCCCCTGCTCGAAGCATAAGGGGATTTTTCTCTGGTCTTCACTGTGAGGACCTGGTAGAGCTCCTGGGGATAAAGTAAAAGTGCTTGGGCCTCCTGCCCATGTTTTTGTCCCCTGGGAATTTTTAACTCTCAGACTTGTCCACATTGAGCTTCTAGCAATTTATCAATTATATTTCAGATTTGTGTATCTGGCAGTGTTTCCTGATGTGGCTTTCACTCAAGGTTTCTCCTCTGACAAGTTATGATACTCTGTACCTGGGATGATTTCGGGATGATTCAAGCACATTACATTTTGTGTGCAGTCAAACCTTTCTGCTAATGATAATTTGTATTTGTAGCTGCTCCTCAGCGCTAACATCATTGCCTCAGCTCCACCTCAGATCATCAGGCATTCAATTCTCATAAGGAGCATGAAACCTAGATCCCTTGCATGTGCAGTTTACAGTAGGATTCTAGCTCCTATGAGAATCTAAAGCTGTCGCTGATCTGACAGGAGGCGGAGCTTAGGTAGTGATGTGAGCAATGGGGAGCAGCTGTAAATACAGATGAAGCTTCCCTCACTTGCTTGCAGCTCACCTCCTGCTATGCAGCCTGGTTCCTAATAGACCACAGACCAGTACTGGTCCACAGCCCCAGGATTGGGGAGTTACAAGTAGCATTACCATTTGATCCAGCAATCCCACTACTGGGTATTTACCCAAAGGAAAAAAAGCCATTTTACCAAAAGACACTTGCAGTTGAATGTTTATTGCAGCACAGTTCACAATTGCAAAGGTGTGGGATCAACCCAAGTGTCCATCAATTCATGAGTCAATTAATAAAATGTGGTATTTATATACCATGGAGTACTACTCAGCCATAAAAAATGATGAGTTAACACCTTTTGTAACAACCTAGACAGAACTGGAGACCATTATCCTAGGTGAAGTATCGCAAGAATGGAAAAACTGACACCACATGTATTCACAATTGAATTGGAACTAATCCATTAGCACTCTTATGCACACATGGAAGTAAAACTCAGTAGTAATCAAACAAGTGGGAGGGATGAGGACCGGATGTTTGAAATCATATCTAACAGGTACAAGGTACACTATTTGGGTGATGGACACACTTATTACTTTGACTTAAACTGTACAAAAGCAATTCATGTAACCAAACATTTGTACCCCCATACTATTCTGAAATAATAATTAAAAAAAGTGACCTCTTGTGGCTTCTCTGCTTTCTGTCTTACACAGTTTTCTTTGCTCCCACCCACTTTTTTTAAGATGCAAGACTAGAACTATATCTAAGAAAAAAAAAATCTTTTGCTGTAGTCTGCCACAAGTTCTCTAGACCGATATTTGCAGAAAGCGCACACAGTCCAAGAACTTGGCATTTCTAAATTATTTTAGAAATGTTTAGCGATAATGCAAATGCTTGGCATATTATTCAAAAGAAAAAAGGGACAAAAATAATCACGATGATAAACATCAATGGAGCATGGAGAAATTCACAAAGTCAATCAATGCTTGGTTTTCTCTAATGAATTTTTGGATGTCTTTATTAATAGCCTGAGTTTCTAAAAAGTGTTTTTCTATAAGATTATGTATCCTTGCCATTATTTACTTTTAATTTGGAACATATTCGAAAGAACAGCTGTTCTTAAGGCCACCTACTTTTCTTTAACCACCTTCTGTCACTGCAACCTTAAAATTAATATTGTTGTTATAAGATTAGATAATATTTATTGTTTTATAATTTTAAATTCTTAAGACAAAAGAGATGGCTGTGAACTTGAGGCTTTACTATATTTTCCTTCACTCTTTTTGTTGGAATTACAAACACTATTCCTATACTACTTGTATTGGATGAGCTATAGTCTTAATGTCTGGTGTTTGTACTAAGTCATGGCAAATGACTAAATCTGCTTTTGTTAATGTCCGTTTTAGACATCATGTACCAAGATGTAACATTTTTACAATGCTTAGGGTTTATATAGCTTTATGATATCGAGGGAATGGGAAAGTCACTTAATGGTGGAATTACCATGTCCATCTTCCAACATACAAACGTGTGTTACATATGACTAATGCCAGACTACACTAAAGCTGCTCTGGCAATGGCGACGTCCCTCCAATAAAGGGGAAGAAAGCCCTTCAGGCAGATGGCAAGTTTAAGAATAAAAATTAGCCTATAGGCTTCATTTAATCTGTTTGTAGTCATAAATGAGAACTTACTTTAACCAAAAAATATCTGTGATATATTTTCAGAATCTTGCATGGTGTATGAATGGATTTTACACTTCTAATTGAATCAGAACTAAGTTAAAATAAACTCCCAACACTGCTATCATCTCTTCAGAATCACTTGTCTTGAGTCTGTCAGAATATTCTCCTCCCTTGCAAGATACATAATAATCTCATTTAAAATCATAGAGTTCCATGACACAAAATAATTGACATAGTTTCTTCCTGCTTGCTGGTGTAGTACTCTTGAGTGATTACTTACCTACAGCAATGCCACTGTTTTATGTTACTAGATTTCTGAACACCTCAATTTATTTTTGGATCATGCTTTTCTTTTAGCAGATTGTGATTTATATATACCTTATTTCCAGCAGGATTAAGTTTTGCAAGCATAAAAAAGAAAAAAAAAAGAGTAGAAGAAGAAGAAAAAACTATTTCCCAACTCCCTTGCTGGCTCTTTTGAAGATACCCACCTACTCCCACCTCTATTAACCTCCACTACTTGGCTGGTCAGTGAGGCTGTCCATGAATGAATGCATCTTAAAGTATTGTGACTTGATTTGGCTTAATAGAAACATGCTGCTTGGCAAAAAAAAAAAAAAAAAAAAAAAAAAAAAATCTCTGTGATATCTTGATGCTTATACATAGCCCAAACCCTAAATACTAATTCTCATTCAAAAATTGATACTGTAATATGTCAGCTATCTTAGGCATAGCTGATCATTTATTTCCAAAAGAATCTATTTTTCAAGGCATTTGTCTTTTGAAGTTTTCACTGTACATTCATCCAGAAAGCAGATTTCCAGAAAATTCAAATATCTCAAGTAGTCTTAAATACAGAGTGTCAAAATGAAATAAAACAAAAGCAGGTGTAATCACTGATCACTTAAAACAACAACAATCACCAAGGATGACCAAGGGCTTATAGACTGCATGAGATGCATCAAGAATGGTTTATTAACAGATGAGAAGGCAGAGAATGCTCACATTGGAGAATTATGCTAATCTCTGTAAGGTGTATCCTGAGAAGGAAGGCAGACATTTTGGAAAAAGAGGAGACAGGCATAAAACATGAAGAAAGACAAGTGCAGAGAAGAAAGATAAGAGTAGCAGAGAGCCAAAATGGTAAAATAAGAGTAAACAAAAACACTGTCAGAGGCCAAGAGTGAGAAAGGCAAGCCAAGAATTAGCTCTGAGGGAGAAAATTTATCTTAGTGTAGCAATAAGCAACTGGTACAATTTAGCGGCATTTTACCAATTTGTTTTTTTAATCCTGAAAGGTATATGTAATATAAAACAGCTCTGAAATCCAGTGTCATTTAGTGCACTATTTTAAAAAGGGCAAACATAAGAAAATTTTAGATTACCTATTTTATTTTTTCTCAAAATGTTACATGTTACATTACAGTAAATAATAGTATTAATAATACAAAATAAAAGGGAAAGCAGATCAGATTTGTTGCAGATAATGAATTTATTTAAAGCTCTTGACTTAAACACTATAGAATATATCTTGTTCTAATGGCAGAGGACTGCTGGTTTTAGACCTAAATATTTCCCCAAATGATTTAGCACAAAATTTGACATGTAAAGGAATCCTCTTACTGGTGTGAGGAAACTCAGCCATTACCCTTAAGCCTTTGTAATGTTTAGGGTAACTGAAATAATTGTCAGCATTTAAAAGTCAAGAAATTTCCTGACCACATGGCCAGTGTGCTTGTGACAGTCTTGGTTTATGCGTCTGTTTTCCCGGCGTGATTTTTAATAGTGTCCTCTTTCACTATCACAAGTGTCTAGTTTGAAAGATAAATTATATGGTCACTCTAGGTATTGGTCTCCAGTTGACTGTAGTTCAGAGAACACTCTTTTGTCTTATAATCGGCTTACTACACACATCATCTTCTTGGGCTTTGTAAACATTTTTTGTGTGTTATTTCTGATCCGATATTCCCTGTCTAGTTCATGTATATAAGAAATACGTGGCTAATTCTTCATCAACGATGGATAAAGAGGCTTTGTTGTGTTTTCTCCTTTAGTTTTGCCTTCTGTTTGTGACTTGATTAAAACCACACAGTGTGGTTTTAACTAAACATCCTGTGTGGTATTATGTATGTTTTGTCTTATGAATCTCTAGTATAGAAGACATCATGCTATTACATGATCTTAACTACTATGTGCACACTCTCATATTTATCTTTCAAGTAGGGTTCTACTAACCATTTCATGTAATATCTTATTGATGTAGCTGAATAGTTTTCAATTACATACCACCATACACTCAAAAGCTAGCTAATTTAATTCACAACCCCTCTAACTGGTACTTGGTATGTTTTAGGCCCTGTGCTAGTCATTGAGTATACAGAGATGAGAGATACCATGTCATTTGTATTCTCAATAGTCATTTGCTCTCTTCACAGGACAGTCAGTCTTGGCTTTTGTTTTATGTATTTGAATATTTTTCCTCACATTATTATTATTATTATTATTTCATTAAGCTTTGTTTTAATGGGTCTCAAAATTCTGTGACAGATTTTTGGTCAAGTTGTTTCCATTAAAAAGTACTGATTTTAAAAACTAATAACTTAAAACTGCCACACAAAAAGAAACAAAAATGGTCCACAAAACATTCTCCTTTCCTTCTGAAGGTTTTACAATGCATTGTTATTAACAACCAGTCTTTTTCTATTAAATTTATATGGCCAATTGAAACAAATAGTTCTGAGACCGTTCTTCCACCACTGATTAAGAGTGAGGTGGCAGGTATTAGGGATAATATTCATTTAGCCTTCTGAGCTTTCTGGGCAGATTTGGTGACCTTGCAGCTCCAGCAGCCTTCTTGTCCACTGCTTTGTTAACACCCACAGCCACTGTCTGTCTCATATCATGAACAGCAAAATGACCCAGAGGATGATAGTCTGAGAAGCTCTTGACACACATGGGCTTTCCAGGAACCATATCAATGATGGCAGCATCACCAGATTTCAAGAATTTAGGGCCATTCTCCAGCTTCTTTTCAGAGCAGCGATCAATCTTTTCCTTCAGCTCAGCAAACTTGCAAGCAATAAGAGCTGTGTGACAATACGGTACAGAAGCATAGCCAGCACTAATTTGGCCTGGTTGGTTCAGGATAATCACCTGAGCAGTGAAGCCAGATGCTTCCATTGGTGGGTCATTTTTGCTGTCACCAGCAATGTTGCCACAACGAACATCTTTGACAGACACATTCTTGATGTTGAAGCCCATGTTGTCCCCTGGAGGAGCTTCGCTCAAAGCTGCATGGTGCATTTCAACAGACTTTACTTCAGTTGTAACATTGACTGGAACAAAGGTGACCACCATGCCGGGTTTGAGAACACCAGTCTCCACTCGGCCCACAGGGACAGTACGAATACCACCAATTTTGTAGACATCCTGGAGAGGCAGATGCAAGGGCTTATCAGTTGGACGAGTTGGTGGCAGGGTGCAATCCAGAGCTTCAGGCAGTGTAGTTCCACTGGTGTTGCCATCTTTATGGGTGACTTTCCATCCCTTGAAGCAAGGCATGTTAGCACTTGGCTCCAACATGTTGTCACCATTCCAACCAGAAATTGGCACAAATGCTACTGTGTCAGGGTTGTAGCCAATTTTCTTAATGTAAATGCTGACTTCTTTAACAATTTTCTTGTATCTCTTCTGGTTGTAGGGCAGCTTAGTGGAATCCATTTTGTTAACACCAACAATTAGTTGTTTCACACCTAGTGTGTAAGCCAGAAGGGCATGCTCATGGGTCTGCCCATTCTTTGTGATACCAGCTTCAAATTCACCAACACCAGCAGCAACAATCAGGACAGCATAGTCAGCCTGATATATGCCTGTAATCATGTTTTTGATAAAGTCTCTGTGTCCTGGGGCATCAATAATAGTCATATAATATTTACTGGTCTGAAATTTCCACAGGGAGATATCAACGGTGATACCACGCTCACGCTCAGCTTTCAGTTTATCCAAGACCCAGGCATACCCGAAGGAGCCCTTTCCCATTTCAACGGCCTCCTTCTCAAATTTTTCGATGGTTCTTTTGTTGATCTCAACACATTTGTAGATCAGATGGCCAGTAGTGGTGGACTTGCCTGAATCTCTGTGTTCGATGACAACGATGTTGATGTGAGTCTTTTCCTTCTCCATTTCGGCTTTTATGGGTGGTTTTCATGGCACCTGTATTCTGGTGGCAAACCCGTTGCAAAAAAGCCATATTATTATTTTTTCTCAGGAAAGTAGTGCCAAATGGTGTATGTGTGTGCCGTGTTCATAGGTGTGAGTGCTGAGGGAGGAGGGGCAGATCTGAGCAAAGGTATTCTGTATCAATATGCATAGAAACAGAGATGTTAAAGAGCTACACTACTTGCTTTTAAAGGTTAAGGCCTCAGAGGGTGGCTAGTTTTTGGGGGTGGGATGTTACAGCAATCTTAATTTAGTTTTGTGATCTGAAAATGTGATTTTATCAGTTTAACCAGTGCTTAGCTGTCCCCTCATGAGTGACAGCATCCTTGAAGAGCCCAAACCGTAATAAAATATTGTTATTTTTATTTAATTTCTACTATTTATGTATTTTTGTTCTTTCTTCTGGTAGAATGTTACTTAAAGGATATTGAGCCATAAAATAAAAGGATCTTCCCATTGTTCAAAACCCGATACCTTTCGTATAACCACAGGGGCTAGCATATCCTTCAGTCTCTCTGATTGGGAGCCCAGCCTTTTAGAAATTGTCCAGAGAATCTTTCTGGCTTGTTTAATGGAAATCTCTTCCTGGGTGGAGGTGGTTAGGCTCAGAAAATCTGAGAAATTTCAATTTTCAGGGAGTATTTATGAATATTCTATCTTGGACAAGATATGGGCTGATCCACTTCACCGGAATCATGATTTTAGGATCTCCTAAGTCACATAATAATGAAATTCTTTTGTATTTGGTAAGTGCCACTCAATCCCAAAAACATGACTGCTTGGCATCCTAGAGAAAATAACCTTGATAGATTGGCTTTACCAATGAGTTTTAACATAAAATATGTACGCGTAAGAGGCCTGGATCAAACTACCCAAATTTCCAAGAGATTTATTGATAACATGAATGCTGTATATATAAAATTATATTTATTGAGTTACATTAGAAATATGATAGCTAAAATACACTAAGATATTTATGTTCACAGTGCATTGCATTCTTTATCTGGTGGGGAGGGGCAACCTTATACTGCATATTGAGGGCTACAATTCCCAAGAAAACCAAGAAGAAAAACATTTGTACCTGACAGTAACTGTATCTACTTCTCTGTTGGAAAGTCCACACCAGCGTAACCAACAAATATCAGGAATTTTCTCAAGAATCATTGTCAGGTCAGTCATCAAATGATGTTAAACAGATATACCTATTGCACTGCAGCGGTATACATGACAATGGCAATGGAATATTCAGTGCCAATTTTACATGGCCAATACCGACGACTTCCTAATGTTCAAGTTCTTATTGTTTGTTTGTTTGTTTTAGGACCCATAAAGAATTTATGTCACCACTTTGGCTCACATAGTCTTGATACAATTAAGTTATAGCCAATGGTATGCTGGTAACCTGGCTTTTCCAAAAGCAAAAAATCCTGGATTTGTAGCACTTGCCAATTTCTGTAGTGTAAATTCTCCCAGTATTGCTAATTTCTCCTACTGTTTAACAACTGGCTCCCTCCAAATTCCTGAATATTTAATAATCTTCTCTTTAGAGTCTATACAAGTACACCACTAGCAGTTTTTTACTAGTTGCAATCTAATTCTGAAGTTGTATCTTGCCTTCTATTAATCTTTTGATTGGATTCAAAACACATTAATAAACTAACTCATCAGGCTGTTTTGCTGATAGCTGTGATCTGTTTATGCTGAAACTATTAGCTTCATTTATAGCTAGTGGCCTTTATTAAAACTCCTTGCATTAAGTGTGGGACAGATGGACACATTATCATCTGTTAAATTCTCTCTCATTTACATAATTAGGAAAAGAATGTGGGCAGAAAGTAAGCCACAGGGACACTTCAGTGGAGAAAATAAAAAGTAGAAAGAAGTCATATATGAATATATTTGATAAAACACATTGGAGAAATAGTACAGGGAAAAACGTTATGCAAAAAAGATAGTGATAAAACCTTTTTTTAATTGTTGAAAATGACATTAACACATAGGTAAAGTCATGCTGTGGCATATTAGTTGTCTGTCTGCAAAGTGAGAGTGGCTAAGATTAACTCTGCCTTTGATATCCATTTGATTGAATTCAAGAAACTCCTGGAAACATCTTACAGAAACAGAATTCATGTCAACTCCATAGTGTCAATTTTGTAAAACCATTTTATTATCCACTCAAACTCTTGCTTCTAATTTCAAAGAAGTGTTATTTACAAATGTTCTAGAGACAGCAGCCACCTGCAACTTACGTACCCCATCTCTATTACTGCAGATTTATCCTTAGGAGTTGTGCTTGAAGGAAATCTAGAATCACATATTTTTGCTAAATTCCTGGGATGGTAAAGTGGATAAGTAAGAAACGCGGGTACCTCTCCATTGGGAAATGGGGAAAATTCTTTGAAAGAATTCATCGAATCTGATATGATGAGCTTGACCCAGGAAGAAAATTCCTTGTTGCATCTGAGAAGGAATTCTGAGTGTAGCATTGAAGCTATTGCATGACTCTTGCAATTCTGGGGATGAGAATATTAGGGACTACTTCACTAGGTTTTTAAAAATCCACTAGGGTCCAGGAAAAAATACTTTGGAATATCTCTAACAACCTGTGGTGTTCTCTAACTGATGCCATCCTCTCTAGAAATGGGTTTCTGGATCCTTTACATATGATTGGATTTCATCTCCAGAACTTGAGAAAGAAATAGTCACAGAATTATGTCATTACAACCCAGACCAGGAATGTCTTCAAGAGCAAGAGGTCAAATGCATTTCTATTATCCGATGGAAATTTTCCCATCATTATCAGTGACCTCATGGCTGGAAAGTTTGAATTTTTGAAGCTAAGAGCTATGAACATGGAATAGCCTTAATTAAAGAAAAAGATAGTCAATAATTGTTGGTTTGACATTTATACACAATAATTTGGATAGACTTATATTCCATGAGAGAAATGGAATTATTTCTCTATTATGCTAGTACCAGAATCTGAGAATAAAATTAATTTAACTTGAGATAAATCTTCACAAAACTTATAACAAATTTACCGTGCAGCTTCTGAATATCTCTCCAGACATCTAAATACTGTTGCTTGACGAAGATGATTTCGGAAATAGGCTGGGTTTAAAAGGATGCTCCTGTAAAAAGATAAAAGAAATGCAAGGGTTATTGGGTTTTTAAAAGACAATTACCAGAATTGTATAGGAATGAAATCACACGCATTCAGTTTTATATACTATGTGTTTTAAAGGATACTAACGAAGGAAGCTTTTTTTCCCCTGTAATTTTCAGTTGAGACAGATAAACAAGCATTATTGAAAAACTAAGTTTGCATTATAAACACAATTTTATTTATAGGACTGGATATTTTTATAGATATGACAATGGCATAGAATTTGAGTTCAGCTTATATTACATGTAAGATGTGATGCTATTGCATATGCTTATGTTAATAAGTCAGGCAAAATCACAGATTATTTACGGTATGTCTACTTTTAATAAAGGAGGAGGTTGTTAGTTACTGGATTTAATTAAAAGAAAGGAACTGGAATATGGGTCATGTGCTCATTTGAATTCCATAATTAGGTTCTGTGTCTTCCAGCTGGACAACGTAGCAGCACGGAAAGAGCCCTGCACCATTGGATAAGGGGTCTAGTCTTGGCCTGGCCAGTTTTGGTAAAGCCCTTCCTTACTTTGGGTCTCTTTTCTCTCGACTGAAATTACAAAGCTTGAGTTGTAGATAAGATGATCTATCTGGCTTTACCTGCTGACTCTTTCATCATCTCATAGGGTTCTGGAGTCTCAATCCAAATCCAGATGAGAAGATGATCATTCCCCAGCTGCCTTCTTCCCCTAGGGATAAACTGGCAGACATTTTTCTTCCTTGCTTCATTGAGAGCCTACTAATAAACGGCTAGGCACCCTTCAAGGCGTTCGATATAATGAGGCACGCAAGGCAGATGCAGTCCATGCCACATTGGGAATAGAGCCAGCCATTAGTAAAAGTTTGAAGTGTAGCTTCTACTATATTGATCAATGTGGGATATAAAATGTTACAGAATCAATATAAAATTATTAAGCAACATTTTGTGAGCTTGTTTTTACAAGTTGATGAGAATCATTTGGAATTAGTTCATTATTGACGTAAGTCGTTTTTTTTGTTTTTTTCCCCACCTGTTGAAAAACTCAGTCTATGAAATGAGTAGTTCTTCACCTTTTTAAAAAGAGGTTCACAGAGCTTTTTGAGAATTAGATGAAAGCTATGAATCTCTGTCCAGAAGAATGTACGTAATCATAATTGCTCCAATTTAGGGAACTCATGTGACTCCTCAGGGCTATTCATGAACTCCAAATTAAAAACATGCACACTGAAATAATTCCATTCCCAGAAACACTGCTTATGAAAAGAATAAAGTGGAAAAATATCTATCTGGCCTGAGTTATATGATGATTAGATGGATTGATTGTATAATTTAGCTCACTTTAAACACAAATGAACAAAAACCAGAGGTTAAGGGAACTTTCTAAAATCATACAAATCTAGTCAATTGAAGAGCTGTTTCTGTGTTTCTTATCTCTAGCCACAGAACTTAGCATTATACCTTATTGCCTCTTCTAGGATGATTTCTGAATTAGAGGGGTCTGAGTTAATGAGATTTTACTATACTCTATGACTAACGATTTGTGCAAATGAATACATTAATCCCCTGAGAGGACAGATCATTTGCTTTGTTGAGTTATGATTAAAATGTTGGAAATTTTAAAACTATCACATAGCTTCACTTGATATCAAGAGAAAACCACTAATATCTACCACTGATACTTTTTATTACTTCAGAAGAAGAATATGTTTACAAACCATATATATATATTTTATTCCTGTAAAAACAATCTTATAAAGGTAAGTCAGAGTGGCTAAGAGCAGAGCTCTGCCTAGGGACTGGGTTTTCTGATTCTGACCAGAATTTTTTCTTCTACATCATAGATAATTCTCCCCTATTACTCTATAATCATTCATTCACTTATGCATATTTATAAGCACCTACACATGTGATGAGACAAAATCCTTACTGAACGAATATTTCTAGCCTTTGTCTATCACATAGTGTTCTGGCTTTGCTGAGGTATTCTCCAAGAACCTTGCTCTACCAGGTAAATTCTTTTGACGAAAGTAGATCAGATTGGAGAGAGGGATGAGATGAAGTGAGCAGGAGTCATGAGAAAACGGTTTAACAAAAGAGAGGGAGAAGGCAGAGGGGGAGGTATCAAAATGGCTTTGGATGCAGGTGGAGGAGAAGATTTTATGGGTAGTCAGGGTTGGTGATGCAGACACTGTGGGACTATTTCATTGTGTTTTTTAAAAAGGATAGAATCTTTAAAAAAATTGCTTGTATTTACAAGTCCTCTTTATGGTGCTGAAGAAATACAAGTACAGGACATGAGTTTGGAAATCCCCATTGCTAGACTGGGCTAGGTTTTTTCAACCATAACACCATTCTGCCCTGAACCACATAGAAGGACTCAGAGAAGATCCAGACGCAGTCTCTACCCTAAAGGCATAATTATAAAAGAATATTTAGAAATTTGGGATGAATATTATATTTGGCAGTCTTTTATTTTTGACTCTTATAATTATTGCAGTGTTCACTGTGTTCTTATAATATGCCCCTATTAGATATTTGGCAGAGAAATGCTAGTGGTAGTTGTAAAGCCTAGTTCTTATACTTTTATTAATTTATTGATGCTTCCTAAAATGACATACCCTTTTTAAAGCTATATTTTAGGTTGTGTGTAACTTGCAGAGGAAATTATGATTTATCCTTTAAAAAGTTCTTAATCATTTGTCATAGGATGCCATATACGAAGCTGCAGGCGGCAGTCTATGGCCAAGATGAACAATCTCACTGGAGTGGCAGTGAAAAAACCTACAATTGTAATCAGAGAGAGAGATCGATCTCTGCGCTGATTGGTCTGATTTTAACACAGAGGAAATAACTCTGATTTAGCTTTGTTGATAGGACTTTTGGTGAAAACCAAGAACCATGTTAGAGAGAAGAGCTAAATGATAGAAGTCATTGAGTTTTTTAGGAAGAATGTAGTTAGTAATGGGCAATGATTGCTCACTCCGTTGATTAGCCCCATTCTAAGAGAATGGGAATCATGTAAGTTAATAAATATTACAATAGATAAAGTTTGTTTTTAAATCAATTTTTTGCCTGTGGTATATCTTATGCTTTTTATGATTTCTATTTGTAGATGCTTCAAAATGTATCTTTTATATTAAAGTTCCCATAATTTGATGTGTGTGTGAGATTATTTTATTAAGTCCTGAATTTGTAAAGTGGTGAGGTCAGAATACGTCTATTTGGGTAATCATCCCAGGTTTCCCAATTCACTTGTCAAATAATTCGTCCTTCTCTCAGTGATTTCATGTGCCACCTTTATTTCATACAAAGTTAATAAGCACACTTGGGTCTATGGTTGGACTTTGTATCCCATGTTTTTGATTTGTCTAATTCTGTGACAGAAAATGTTTTAATTATTGTTATTTTATAATACCCTTTAATTATCAGAAAGAAAAGAACTGCCTAATGTCCTCTTTGTTACTAATATGGCATATTTATTCTTCCTGATGAACTTTATGATGTTTATTTCTGTAAGCTGTAAAAACATCATTTGGCGGTCTTTATTGGTGTTAAACTAAAGGCATTAGATTAAATTTTCAGAAGAATAGACATTTTTATACTATTGTCTTCTCATCCAGGAATGTGGTATTTCTCCTCTTTATTCAAATATTCTTTAGTGTCTCTCAGTAATATTTTATACTTTTACTTTTTTAAAAATAGAAGTTTTACTAATATCTTGTTAATTCTTAAGTTTTAAAATCATGCATGTGAATATACATACATATATGTATATGTATACGTATATATGTATACATATATATGTATATGTATGTATGTAAAAGTCAGGAAAAGAAATTAACAAACATAAAAATAAGTTTTTTTATCATATTGTGATTTTTATAAAATATTGTACTACTATTGAGTTGCCAGAGGTTGTTTTTGTTTGTCTTTTCAATTGAATAAATCTTATATTTAGCTATTGTATTGCTTTGTTTTTGAATTAATTCATTTCTATTTTTATACTTATTAATCAGTTTTTGTCCTCTCTGGAGTTTATTATTTCTCTTATTTGTAATGTATAGAAAATTTATATTTTCTTTCTTAAGAAAGCATTCAGAGCTTTGATTTTTTTGTTTTTACTGATTTTAGCTTTGGCCATATCCTTAAGAATGATAGAGTATATTTCATTCTCATTATAGTTTTTCCCCAAATAGTCTCCAATTATAGATTTTAATTCCTCCTTGATGGAAGATTTATTTAGCATAGCATTGTTCAATTTCCAAACGGTAGTTATTTCTTATAACTTTTATTGTTAATTTATCATTTTATTACAATGTAAATACAGAATATCTTGCGCAATTTCTGTTTTTGATACATATTAAGATTATAAATGAGTGTTGAAAATATTTAATGGTATGTATAATAGAAGAAATAATATATACTTCCTTTGTAAGGTATTGTTCTCGAACTCCTGACCTCGAGTGATCCTCCCACCTCGGCCTCCCAGAGTGCTAGGATTACAGGCGTGAGCCACCGCGCCCGGCCTGTAAGGTATTGTTAATCAGAAATCACTGGCAGCGAATTTATAAGATTTTCAATAATTTAAATAAAACTGCTAAATAGATACTTTTATTTCACTCAAATCCCTTGGAAATCTTTCTAGAACTAAATTTTAATGGTGATTATTATCATTTGAAACTTCAGGTTGTTTAAAGGCAATATTAATTTTATATTCTTTGTTCTCATTGTTTATATTCATTCTCTAGTTTTCAGAAAATTAACTTCTTTTTCTAGCATTTTTATTCATCAGTTTTATTGGGGTATAATTTATGTACAGTTTTATGTTTTAAATGTAAATTAGTTTGTTTTTCCTTTGGGTAAATACCCAGTAGTGGGATTGCTGGGTCAAATGGTAGGTCTACTTTTAGTTCTTTTAAGAATCTCCATATTACTTTCCATAGAAGCTGTACTAGTTTGCAGTCCCACCAACAGGGTGTAAGTGTTCCTTTCTCTCTACATCCTTGCCAGCATCTGTTGTTTTGGGACTTTTTGATAAAAGCCATTCTCACTGGAGTTAGGTGACATCTCATTGTGGTTTTGATTAGAGACGTTGAGCACTTTTTCATAGGCTTATTGCCCATTAGTCTATCTTCTTTTGAAAAGCTTCTATTCATGTCTTTTGCCCACTTTTTAATGGCATTATTTGATTTTTTTCTGATGATTTGCTTGAATTCTTTGTAGACTCTGGTTATCAGCCCTTTATCGAATGTATAGCATGCAAATATTTTTTCCCATCCTGTAGGTTGTCTATCTACTCTATCGATTTGTCCTTGGCTATGCAGAAGCTTTTTAATTTGATCAGGTCCATTTATTTATTTTTGTTGATATGATTGCTTTTGGGGTCTTCTTCATAAATTCTTTGCTTAGGCCAATATCTAAAAGAGTTTTTCCAACATTTTTTTCTAGAATTCTTATAGTTTCTTGCCTTAGGTTAAATCCATTATACATCGTGAATTAATTTTTGAGAGAGGTGCAGATCGTATTTCAGCCTTCTACATTGTGGCTATCCAATTTTCCCAGCAACATTTATTGAATAGGGATTCTTTCCCCCAGCGTATGTTTTTGTCTGCTTTGTTGAAGACCAGATGGCAATATGAGGATGGATTCATATCTGTGTTATCTATTCTGATCCATAAATCTATGTCTCTGTTTTTGTGCCAGTACCATGCTGTTTTGGTTATGATAGCCTTGTAGTATAGCTTCCAGTCTGGTAAAGTGATGCCTCCTGATTTGTTCTTATTATGTAAGATTGCATTAGCTATTTGGGGTCTTTTCTGATTCCATAAGAAGTGTAGAAAAATTTTTTTGAGGTCTGCAAAAAATAATGATGATATTTTAATGGGGATTACATTGAATCTGTAGATCACTTTGGGTAGTGTAGATATCTTAACAACGTTGATTCTATCGATTCATGAGCATGTTTTTCCATCTGTTTACATCCTCTTCAATTTCTTTCCTCAGTGTTTCATAGTTCTCCCTATAGAGGTCTTTCACCTCCCTAGTTAAATATACAAAAAAGACACTTGCACTCAAGTATTTATAGCAGCACAATCCACAATAACAAAGATGTGGAAACAACCCAAATGCCCATTAATACATGAGTGGATTCGTTAAATGTGGTATATGTATACCATGGAGCAGTATTCACCTATAAAAAAAAATGGTCATCTAGTATCTTTTGTAACAACCTGCATGGAACTGGAGGTCATTCTTCTTATCACAGTATCACAAGAATGGAAAAATAATTTTTAGCTACTGGGATAGTTATATAGTGTTATCTCACTGTGGCTTTAGTTTGAATTTCCCTAGTGACTTATAATGTTGAAGATCTTTTCATATGGTTATTGGCCATTTGTATATGTTCTTTTGTAAAGCTCCTGTTAAATCTTTTGCCAATTTTAAAAAACTGGGTGGTTTGTTTTCTCATTATGTTGTAAGAGTATTTTTTTAATGTATTGTGTATACAAATCCCTTGTAAGATATATACCTACATATCTATAGATAGATATTTGTATGTATAGCTATAGCTATCTATATAGATATATATTGATATCTATATATAGAGAGGAAATATTTCTGTCTGGGTCTGTGTCTTATCTTTTAATCTTGTCAATAGTTTTTTGTGAAGAGCAGAAGATTTTCAAAGATGTCCAATTTATCAATTGTTTTTCTTTTATTGTTTGTTCTTTTAAAATATACTATTTAAACATTCAGGTGCAGGTGTCTTTCTTATATGGTATCATTTTCTCTTTTGGGTAGATACCCAGTAATGGGATTGCTGGATCGAATGGTACTTCTACTTGTATCTCTTTAAGATATCTCCATATTGCTTTCCACAGAGGTTGCACTAGTTTGCAATCCCACCAACAGTGCATGAGTGTTCCTATCTCTCCGCATCGACGCCAACATTTCACCATCAAATTGGTATTAACTGATCAACACATAAGTGCACATATAAGAATGACATCTATCGGATGTTGGGCAAGGGGGAGGGGGAGGGGGGAGGGAGGAAGAGGGGACGGGTATATGCATACACAAAAAGTGCAATGCCCACCACCCGAAGGATGGACATATTTGAAACTCGGACTTAAGGGGGGAGGGGGGGCAAGGGCAACATACATAACCTAAACATCTGTACCCCCATAATATGCTGAAATAAAAAAAATATATACTATTTAAGAAAACTTTGTCTATCCCAAGGTAATTCTTTTATGTTTTCTTCAAAAAGTTTGATGGTTTTAGATTTTTACCTTTATGTTTATAAACTATTTGAGTTGAATTTGTTTATGGTGTGAGGTAAAGATAAAGACACTTTATTTTTGCTTATGGATCTACAATTTTTCCAGCACCACTTATTGAAAAGACTATTCTTTCTCTATTGAATTACCTTGACACCTTTATCAAAAAATCAATTGAACATATATGTGTGGGCCAATTTCTAGGCTGAATTTTCGTTCTGTTGATTTGTATGTTTATCCTTATGTCAATTTCACAGTCTTGAGTGCTATAGATTTATAATAAATGTTTAAATCACATAGTTTATGTCCTCCCAACTTTGTTCTTTTTTTCCTAAAATTATTTGGGCTTTTTAAAATCCTTAACTTTTCCATTTAAGTTTTAGAAAATAGCTTGTCAGCTGCTAAAATTGTCTGCTGGGATTTTGATAAGTCTACAGATAAAATTAGGGAGTATTGACATCTTAACAATTTTGAGTCATCTGATCAATAAATATGGTAAAATTCTGCATAATTTAAGCTTTATTTGATGTCTGTTATCAATGTTTTATAGTTTTCAGCATTAAAATCTTATATAAATTTTGTTAGATCTATCTCAAAGTATGTGACTTTTTTTTGCTATTATAATTGGCGATAATTTTTAGATTTCAATTTCTAATTGCTAGTTTATTAAAACATAATTGGTTTTTGTATGTTGACCTTATATTCTGCTACATATTAGTAAGCTCAATTATTAGTTCCAAAAGCTTTTCCAAAGGTATTTGGGGATTTTCTATGTAGATCATTACATTTCTACAAATAAAGATGGCTTCTTCCTTTCTTTCCAATCTATGGCCTTTATTTCTTGTCTTTGCCTTATTGCATTGCTTAGAACCTCCAGTACCAGTACAAAGTTGCTATTGTTTTGTTTTTTTTTTATACTTTTACAATTCTCTGAGCTTCTTGGACCTGAATTTGTCTCTGTCCCATTCTCCCCCCTTTCTTTCCCTCTCTATCCTCCTTCTCTTCCTCCTCCTGGAACTCTTCCCTATAGCAGCCAACCTTTGCATTAAATGTGTGATTGGTCTCATGTTAGAGAGTATTTTCTGCTCCTTGTCTAGTGGAAGCAGAACTCTTCTTTGTATCTTTCCTGGGCCCAGGCGAGGTTCCAATCTCTTCCCCAGGGGTAGAAGGTTTATACTTTACCCTTCATCAGTGGCAATGGGAGCAAGAGAATTTTCTACTTCTTCCCCAGAGACAAATGTGTTTTGCTTCTACTTCTCCACTAGAAGCTATGAGTTTTGCCTAGGGTCTGTGAAGGAGAATGTTTGCTATTACTACAACAGGAATTTAAGTCTTTAGCTTTATATGAGATTAAGGATAAGGGAAGCAATTTCTTACTTAGGCAAAGATGGCTGTCTAGTTCCCTTTACCTTTTTAATCATTAGCAATGTAGTGATTGCTTCATCCTCCTGAGACCACACCCCTCTTACTCATCTAATAAAATGCTGACATTTTTTAAAAAGAAATAGTTGGTAAATCTAGAGAATTCCAGGAATATGGAATATTTTAATTTCAGAAAATCATGATAACCTTGTGGATATGATGGTGACATTTATGGTAGGTCATAGGATTATTCAGTAGATTATAACTAGTTGAGTAACTGATTAATACTATTGAAGTATAGTCTGTGTTATATTGAAAGAAGTAATTTAATGGCTTTTCCATAGCCCTCTTTGTAGACACTATTTCCATTAGTGACTAAAATTAATAAATTGAAAGAATTTCTGTAAAATTTTCAGATGACATAAATTTTACCTAACCTGGAACTAATATCACTGATGACAGAAGCAAAATTCAAAATGATATGAACTGTTTAAAAATAAAAAGCTTATGTTGTGAATCATTATAAAAATCAGTTTTACGAATATAATCATGGCTTGAATTTTATCATATAGAAAAAGTCTGAATATTTTAACTAACTACAAGCTAAATGTGATATGACAATATAATGGAGCTACAAAAATTGGTCACAACATTTTGTGTTAAATCAATAGAAAGCATTGTTTCCAAATAACAAGTGATGTTTTCACTGAATTGTGCCTTAGCCATATAGTCTCTTGAATTTGTCTATAGTTCTGAGCATCTGTGAGGATCACTGCCATATTGAAGGGTGTCTAGAGTGAGTGATCTGGAAAACATAATATGCGAAGTATATGGAATGAAATCAATGTGTTTACAGAGTAAAACAGTATCAGTCAGAGACTCATTAAGTATGTTCAAATACCCAAAGGCCTTCCATGTGGAAAAAAGAATAATTATTCAATGTAATACCAGATGAGGCCAGGCAAAAACCAGTATTACAAAGTTACAAATAGCTCAGTTCAGTCTAATGAGGGACTTAATAACCAATGATACAACAGGCTTTAAGAAGAGTTTCTTTTTATTGGAAACATTTAAGTGATATTTAGAATGCCATCCATCAGGACATGTATAAGAAATTTCTTGCTGAGTGGGAGATTAGGCTAAATGACTTTCAAGTATATTCAAAAAATTATGTTATAATACATCATCCATCACACTGAAGCATCTGGGATTTTTCCCTACTTGCAAGCTAACAAGTTAGTCTGAAATAGTTTCATGGATGTTGATAGAAGACATGAACCTCCAGGGTGTGAGACAAGCGACATTTTTTTTTCTTTATTTCAGCATATTATAGGGGTACAGATGTTTAGGTTACGTATGTTGCCCTTGCCCTCCCCTCCCCCCCTAAGTCCGAGTTTCAAATATGTCCATCCTTCGGGTGGTGCGCATTGCACTCTTTGTTAAGGGACATTTTATCACTAATAGCAATAACAGTAACCAGAGTATGTCTTTTCTTGTACTGGTTCCCTGAGCCACAATTCCCAGGTGGTGATGAAAGCAAGGCCAGGTGATACCCTCACATGCAGTAGGTTTTATTACGGGAGAGAAATCTGAGTTAGGGAATGTGAGTCTATTATGATGGGCTGTAAGCATGCCTGTCTTTAGCTTAGAGGAAAACATTACCTCCACCTTCTGAGGCTGTAAGCAGACTTGCCTTTTCTTCCAAGGCTGTTTGCTATATGACCATTTTTAAAAAGAGAATCTAATGCAAAGTCAGCGAGTACCTTGTTCACAAGACATGCAGAAATGCAGGAGATGCATGGGAAATTGTCTCCCTACATAGATAGCTTTTGTTTGATGTGTAAGCACCATTTGTTATATTCATGCCATTAACATATAAAAAAGAGTTTATCATAATAAGGAAAAAATTAAGATATCATAGGAAGGTGTCAAGATGCCTGATATTGAAGAGAGAGTTGTTACATTACTATTCATTTATATTTTTACCTAGGAAGAATTTAAGGCAGCTTATAACATACTTACGAGATTAAATCAAAGTTAAAATAACTCACAAAGAACAAATAAAAATAGAAAAATTGGACTACATCAAAATTAAAAACATTTGCTAATCAAAGGGCACTATCAAAAGAGTGAAAAGGCAACCCACAAAATGGGAAAAATATTAAGACTTGCAAAACATATATCTGATAAGGGGTTAATATCCACAATAAATAAAGAAAGCCTATGAGTCAACAACAATAAAAAAAGCTCGATCAAAAATGGTAAAAGAACTTTAACAGACTTCTGCAAAGTGATATACAACTGGCCAATAAGCACATGAAAAGATGTTCAAAATCACTAATCATTAGGGAAATTCAAATAAAAACCATGATGATACCATCTCATACCCATTAGAATAGTTACTGTCAAAAAATCAGAAAATAACAAGTTTTGACAAGGATATGGAGAAATTGGGACCCTTGTGCACCATTAACGGGAATGTAAATGATACAGCTGCTATGAAAAAAATACGGCAATTCTTCAAAAAGTTAAAAATAGAATTACCATATGATTCAGCAATTCTTCTTCTGGGTATATACCTGAGAATTAAAAGCCAGGTCTCAAATAAATATTTTTATCCTCATGTTCAAAGCAGCATTGTTCATAATAGTCAAAAAGTGGAAGCAACCCAAGAGTCCACTGAAGTATGAATGGATAAACAAATTGTGGTATATACCTAAAATGGAATATTATTCAGCCTTAAAAAGCAAGGAAATTCTAACATATGCTACAACATGGATGAACTTACAGGATATTATACTAAGTAAAATAAGCTAGACACAAAAAGAAAAATACCTTATGATTACACTTATATGAAGTACCTGGAGTAGTCAAATTAATAAAGACAGAAAGTAGAATGATGGTTGCCAGGCATGGCGGGGAGAGGGGAATGAATAGTTGTTTAATGGGTATATACTTTTAGTTTTGCAAGATGAAAAGATTTTGGATATTGGTTGTACAAGAATGTGAATGTACTTAACTCTACTGAACTGTACACCTAAAATCGGGTAAGGTGATAAATTTTAGGTTATGTGTATTTTACCACAGTTAAAACAAACAAACAAAAACTTACTGAATGAGGAAAGCAAAATTAAAAGTAGGGGGGTTAAGATGAAGCCTGGATGAGGTTAGTACACAAATAATATGTCTTATGATCCCAAAAGTTTGGTTGAGATGAACTACACATGTTCTTCTAGATTTTCTGGTGGTTAATAAAAAGAGGGACACATAGTCTGTTTTAAACAAGCCAGTTTGTTCAATGCAAATATTTCTTGTAGTATAATCAGAAAGATCAGCTCTGCAATGCTCTGTAATGTACCGATCTGTGTCCCAATAAGAGATTTATGGAAAAATCAGCAAGTATTCCATATTGTTGCTTCTTAGAGCCTCTTTCAACATGGACTGTTGGCATAGTACTAAATTTCAAACTGGTAACTTAAATTCTGAGGTAGGTGGAAGAAATGAGAACACAAAGAAAACTTGAACAATAGTTATATCACTACACAGGGATTTAATAAAATTTTAGTAATTGTGTCTGATCTGGTCATTTGGTTTGCTACAAAAGATTGATAATTAGAATCAAAAGTAAAGTATAATAGCCCTCCACTTATTGAGAAGAATTGAAAAGTTTATGCACTTAGTTTAAATATGTTCCATAGACCATCAAGACAGAAAATGGAATAACAATTGAATTTACATTGGAGAAATGGAACTATTTTTTAAAGTATTAGAGCATAAAATTAGAAATAAAGTCACTGGTTTTTAAAATAAGAAAATTACAGTAGATCATTGTCAAATAAAGCATATAGCTCTGACAAAACAGTGGCAGAGTATGTTTTTGCAAAAACATGAAAGTAAAACCTAACTTTAAGGAAACAACAAGAAATCCTTCTCAAATATTTATTGAGATCTCAGCATGTGCATGGCACAGGAGAACAAAATGAGTTTTAGAGAAGAAGCCAAACAGGAGAGTAACTCAAATATAGCTCATGTTTTACCCCCCAAATTACAATTAATTATTCAACAAATTCAATGTGGAAAATATTAAATTATGAAATTATCTCAAGTGAGCAACAAATACTTTATTTCTTGATATGGCAAAGAGTTTATGGCATAATTACTTAAAGAATTTGCTATTAATATATTGTCACAAGATTAAAAATATATATAGCCAGAAAGGAAGTGTTATATTGCCTGTCTTCTTTATAGAGCTAGTGATAAACAAACATTAAAGAATGATGAGAATTTGTGTTTAAGCATATTTTATTTTAGAATTTGGGTATGAGATTACCATGTTTACAAAGACAAAATGAGGATTAATGGATTCAAACCACAAATTTAATGGGTCATCAATACCAAGAAATAGGAACCTTTAGAAGCTTTCCTAGGGCTTCAAGTCTCCCATATTCTTCATCCAAATGAGTATTATCAGTTAACATGCATCAAATAACCATCAAAAATAAGAATGATACGTTGCTGGATCTTTAGAAGCATGACGTGAAAAGTCTTCTTGAGCAATGGAGAACGTTTCCTTTCCTCTACATTTGTTTGAATTTTTTTTTTTTCACTCAGTTGATTACTCTTTATTCACTGGAGACTTCTCCATAATGGGAAGTAATGCTCACCATTATTATTTATCTTACATAGACTGCACCTAATGAATGCCTGGCACATGATGGGCACTCAAGGGTTGTTTATAGAATAAAGCAATGTTAATGAAGTGGCTGAACAACACTCCTCAGGAGCCCCCAGAGAACCTAGTCTTATCTAAGATTCACCCATGAGATCTACATGTTTTGTGACCTGACTATACCAAGAACCACTCTCCACTGACTTTTGTGCCTATATCACAGTTGAACATCAAATGTACATAATCTTAAAATTCCTACCTGTAGGCAGATATGATCAAGAATCAAAGGCAGTTAATATAATAATAGGATATAGAGTAGAGATAGATAAGTAGAGCATTTGAAAAAAATTCTCCATACAAAATTATTTTTTATAATTTGAAAATCTGAAAAAAAACCCCTCATTTTTGTAGTCTGTGATTGCCTCTCTCCTTTTTTTTCTCCATCTGTCAAGTGCCTGGATAGAATAAACATGAAATAGATTCCCATTTATTTTTCATCTATATTGTAATCCAAAGACTGATAAAAGCTGTTATTAAATCACTTGGTCAGTTCTCCCAACAAAATAATCTTTAAGTAATACAGTATATCAACCCATTTTTGACATTTTCACTTTCTGTTCTTGACATTTTCTCTTAAAAAATAGACAGTATAGGCCCTATTATCTTTTCTTCAATATTTGTGAATCAAATATCAGCTATCAGTGCTCGTGCAGAAAAGCTATCAAGGTTCAGAAACCAAGGATGTATTAATAGCTATAAGGCCCTGTTCACCTGTCTGTGTAATACTGAGGGGAAGAAGGTAGAGTAGCGGTGGTGGTCCTTCAGGAAGAGTGTGTCAAATTTCACACTTTGTTTTCCTATTCTCTGTGTCACTTGGGTGGAATGTATTTTAGAATGATTACTTTGAAAAGTATAATTAACAAATTCTCCTCTGTTGTAACTACCAGAAATTATTTATGATTCATTTAGCAACAATTATTGAGTATAAACCATGTTATAGACACTGTACAGGTTCTAAAGGAGACAAGAGGGGTACATACATACTTAAAATATTTTGAGTAGGTTTATTGTGTGGAAATAAATATCAGCTTACATTCTGTAATTTTAATGCTGCCTTCAAATAGCAAATAATGCAAGAATCTTTAAACTGAGATATATTATAGTGGATTCTATAGTTTTACAGGATAATGAAATGGGATGCTTATTTCTTTTAGAATCTTAAAAGTAGAAAGATTTTTGACTTCACAATCAGAGAATTAGAAGAATTTTTGATAGAAAAATCAAAGCCATTTATATACCAGGTATTAAAACTACTCCTTTAACAATATAATTTTTTGGTTTGTGGACTAATAAATTACATATAGATAACAATATTTTACATACTATAAAGTTCTTTGTAGTCCTTCTACCAAAAGAGAAATATTGAATGTAACTCCTGCGCTTTATAAACTATTAGGACTTCTGACAATTGTCTGTAATTTTCCTTTGTTAAATTAACACAATTAGTGAGAATTTCACAATGAGCTTTGTGTTTATGTATATGCTGTCCATAAATCCCTAGATTATATATTATTGTTTGCAACCTTAAAGCCAAAATTTGAATTGGATATAGACTTTGATATGGGAAAAGCTCTAAATGTTGGATTAAATGTTTAGCTATAGATCAAATTATCATTACTCAAAGTGATTCCAATTAGGAAAGTCTACTAATTACTAATATTATAAATGAGAATGTTAATGGTTTCTCTTTGAAACACATACTCCTTTCTTTATTTAACAAAGATGGCCAAACCTCCCATTTGATATTCTATCCTCTTTGGCTCAACGTATTGAGCCTCAATCTGTTGTGATTTGTGCCACATAGAGTGTCATAGCACATTACTTTGTAAAGAAGGCATTTTCCAGATATTTTTTAGAAGTGCTGCCATTTCTTTGAATAGTATGACAACAATATGTTATTTTGTAAAATATATACTAAGTGACTAGCCCTCAAATAAAACCATAACCTAATTGTGAAAATTTGTAAAAATATATACCTAAGTAGGAATAAACAAACCAGAACTTGAAACAGTTGAATTGTAGGATGCATAGAAAAAAAATGGAAAAAACGAAAGGTTTAGGAAGGGCATTTGCAATGATAGGAAAATTTAAAACTCAAAAAACCATAGTCTGGAAAGAAATAAGAAGGAAGGTAAGTTTTGATCTGCATTTAAAATAGTCACATTTTGGAAGGAAAGGTAAAAAATCCAAATTGGGAGAGTGGCCCCAAAATGGCTTGGTGATAGAGGATGGTAAGCCATATGAAAAACTGCCATGCAAATTTGCTTGGCTGAAACTATAAATTGATCACAGGGAAAGATGGGAGTCTATTAAGGGGTTGTTCATTAGTGAAACAATTTTTAATTTTATGAAATAAATTACTACTACTTCAAGGATTACTAAGGAAGCACTTTTAAAGAAGACAACCAAACATTCAAAGAAGAACTCATACCTATACTACAGAAAATATTCCACAATATTGAGAAAGATGGTATCCTTCCCAACTCATTCTACGAAGCCAACATCACCTTAATATCAAGCCAGGAAAGGACACAACAAAAAAAGAAAACTTCAGACCAATATCACTCATGAATATAGATTAAAAAATCCTCAACAAAATTTTAGCAAATAGAATTCAGCAACACATCAAAAAAATAATTCAACATGACCAGGTGGGCTTTAGTCCAGGGATGCAAGGCTGGTTTAACATATGAAAATCTATAAATACAATTCGACACATAAAAAAAAGCAAGAACAAAGACCATATGAGTCTCTCAATAGATACAGAAAAAGCATTTGACAAAGTCCAACACACCTTTATGATAAAAACTCTCATCAAAATAGGCATAGATGGCTCATTCCTTAAAATTATCAAGTCCATCTATGACAAACCCACTGCCAATATCATATTGAATGGGGAAAAATTGAAACCATTCCCACTTAGTACCGGAACCAGACAAGGTTGCCCTCTATCTCCATTTCTATTCAACGTAGTGTTCAAAATCCTCCCTTCAGCAATTAGGCAAGAGAGGGCTATTAAGTGTGTCCAAATGGGGGCAGATGAGATCAAACTCTC
>NW_012139413.1:6509939-6524460 GCF_000956105.1 Propithecus coquereli
ATGCCTCTAACCCTCGCTTGGGTGAGGCAAAGACATAAAATGTAACCGTAATGTTTGTACCCTCATAATACCCTGAAATAAAAAAAAAAAAGAAGACAATCATTGTAATTATTCTGAAGAAAGATAAAAAATTAAAAAGCTGAGAGAATACTAAGGATTCTGTGAACTCATATAGTGGTACTAAAAGTGTGGCTTGCAAGTCCCCAAGGGTTCCTAGACGTTTTCAGGGGACTTACAAAGTCAAACTATTTTATAATAATATGAATCTATTATTTTCCTTTCCACCGTATTGGCATTTGCACTGATGTTGCAAAGGCCACAGTGAGGAAAACTGTTGGCTTCTTTGCAGGAATCAAACCAGTGATACCAAATTGTTCTAGTAGTCACTGAGTGTATTCTTCACCATTATGTGCATGCCATGCACTCCCTCCCCCAATTTTTTTTAAATCTCAATCTTTGAGTACATGTCTTTTTTAATATTTAGTATGACGAGGTAGGAAGTAGGCATGAAACACTTCTGCATACCGAAATATGATGGCTGTCTCGAGGAAAAGTACTTTTGCACTTGTGCCATTGTTTACATTTGTGAGCTGATTTAGCTACTGTTTCTGTGGAACACCATGTTTTACTTGGAAGAACAAATTATGATTATCAGACTTGGAATTTGGCAGACATTTTCTTGAAAATGAAATGTGTGCCTGTCACTTAAAGGAACACAACTGACAGTATTTATTGCCAGTGGTAAAAATTTGAGCTTTCAAGTAAAAATTAGAATTTTAGAAAACTTACATCTGTCACTGTGAGTTTGACAGCCACCCAATGCTTAAAGGTTTTTCTAATAAGATTGGTGATGCTAACAAATGCCATTTTTAAATTTGCTATTGCATAATGAAATGTGTCAACATTTGGAAATCTGCATATTATTTTCCAAATGACCAATGCTTATGCATAGATAAACAATCCACTCAAAGTACAAGATAGACTATTGGCTTTTAATGTTACAGGGTACAAAAGCTGATTGATATGGTTTCAGAATCCGTATTGCAATTCATCTTTAAGAAACTACCACTTGTCAAGTCTTGGTGTAATATCATAGAATAATATTCAAGATTATCTGAAAAAGCTATTAAAATTATTTTTTCCTTTCTTAACTACATACCTTGTGTGACACTGGATTTTGTTCATATAATGCAACCATATCGTAACAGATTGAATGCAGAATCAGATATGAGAACTCAGCTTTCTTTTTTAAAAATTTTTTTTCTCAGCTTTCTTTTATGACACCAGACATCACATAGATTTCCAAAAATGTAAAACAATGCTACTGCTCTCATGTGTGTTTTTTTTAAAAAAACATATCATTATTTTTCATAAAATATACATTTATGTTAACATGTAATGGGGTTATTGTCATTTTTAAATGAATGAGTAAATAAATATTTTTAACTTTCTAAGTTGTAATTTCTATATGGCAAGTATTTATAGTTAAGACCCACATATGCAAAAACTCTTTGGGATCCTCAATGATGTTCGAAAATGGAATGGGGTCCTAAGACCAAAGTTTCAGGACAACTATGTAAGTAAATAGTCAAAATTTGGACAAAGGCTTTAACAATAACATTGAAGATGAAGAGGCACATGGAATATAATTGTTTGATAATTCACATTATATTACACCATCCTTTTGCCCTCTTTCCTGAGACTAAAATACTTCCCACCCTTTTTTTGGATACATACATATGACTTCTCAATGCTATTCTCACATTATTTTCTTCTCACAAAAACCAAGAACTACTTTTCTCAGAGCCTGTGTGTGTTGAACAGGTTCCACAAGGGAAGCTTACAGGAGTTAGAAGTCTAAAAACAGCACATTGATGAAGTTAAATGTAGCATGAAGTTCTATATTAGACTTTTTCATCTGCTAATCTCTTACTGTTAAAACACTCAAAAATCAAACACTACTGTGAATTCAACTGACTACTGTGTCAAAGTCATATTTGTTAACAAATGCTTAATAACTGGTAATATCATAAAGAACATTTATATCCAATTACAAAATTACTTTGCCTAGATGAACTAGGAAAGGCACATGGTCTGCATTTTCTTCAGTGAGGAAGATTCGTAAGAAAGGCACATGTCACACGTTATTAGTTGTGAGCAAAGTTATAGGTCATGCCACCAATAAGACATTTCTGCTCAAGCTAAAGGTGTTATAACTTAACATATGGCTGCTCTTCAGACTTCTACAAAAAATGAGAAAAAGTCACAGGCCCAAGAGAGGATGAATATGAGGAATTCTTGCCATAGCAACAGAAGAGGAAATGAGGGAGGGTTTAAGGAAATACAGCAGTAACAGTATAACCACAGAATTTGCAAAATGCTTGTTACAGCTAAGACTATGTTGTCAATGATGTAAAATATCAATGGAATGTCCATGAAAATATCCATACATATGAAATATACATTCTTGCATTGTGAAAAGTCAAAAGGATAACAGAGTGATATCTATATCTGTAAGGTTGTCAGCTCATCTAAGGTAAACTATTAGAATGAGAGCAAGTTGGGCATGCCCAATAGATTTCTATCTGGAAAGGAAGTAAAGAGAAAATTTAAATATCTAACACAGGCTGGCAAGCGCTACACAATGTTTAAGGGTTGGCATCTGAGCTATGTTTTTCGTCTGCTCCTATAAAAACTGGTTTGATACAAGTTTGTCTCTTGCTACTTGTAACCCTATATGTAATAGCTTATATAGTGACTTCTCCATGCCAAGTGTCTCAGAGAAGACCCTTAGGACTGAGAGGGTGTGTAAACACAGAGGGAAGTTGCCTTGAGAATAAGACACAAACATCACTTCTATAGTTTAGCCTGAGTGAAGCAGATTCAGTGGGAATGAGCTTTAGTCCCTTAAAATGTGTTGGTTAAAATTGGAAATGTGGGTAGTCTTCCAGCTTTCCTCTAAGTTAATCTTTTTTTAACTTTTTTGAACATCCAGTATTCATCAGCTCCTTGTGTTTCTCTAGACTTCCTCAGTTTTAGTATTGGTCCTTACCTATGCCAGTTTTTAACTCATTGGAAATCTCTTTGTGTGTAGAGGTAACAAGCAAACATGTCCCCATATGGATTATAAAAATAATTTTCTCCTTGTTGGTATTAGATACTGACCATTCACCATGTTAGCCAGAGCAACTGTGCTCGTGAAAAGAATTTATGAATTTTAGACTCTTGTAAAATTTTAGGATGGCCACCTGAAGTATTTAAAATGCCAGAATGGTGACATTAAGCTAAGATGTGAATAGTTTTTCATTTGCAAAATATTTTCACATTGATAATATCATTTGACCCCTTTCACAAGTGTTGAGGAAGATATTGTGATTATCCTTTGTTTAGAGTTGAAGAAACTGAGGCAAAGGGAAATTAAGTGACTTGTGAAAGTCAAGACCAGCCACCAACGTTGTAGGGATTCGAATTTAGGCCGTTGGTTGCTGAAGCTTGTTTCCCTACATTACAAGGAAACTTACAGCTTTTCTCTTTATTTGTCATTGCAGAATTAATCCTTGACAATCCAGAACCTGTTTTTTCTTTGATTTTTTATCTTTCAGGAAGTAGAAACAAAAATATCTCTTCTGTTCTTATTATGCATAGTTACCTCAGGCCACACCACTCACATGTTTTAGAACGTTTCAAAATCTTAAGTACAAGAATGCTTTTAATACCCCAGTGAGAATTTACAGAGGAAGAGGTTGCAGAAAGGCTAAGTGACTCGTTCAACTCACCAGAATGGATTTTAGAGCTGGTATATTAGAAAGTGGGAAACAAATGTAAAAGAATCATCTTAAGACAACATATGAATAAACCCATCCACAAGGAGTATCTATGCAGCCTTCCTGCCAGCTTCAAGTATCAAAATGAACAATATCTCCTGAAGTCGATACTCAGAACGGGAACTGTGCATTAAAATGGGATCTCCCTAATCGGTTTTCCAAGAACCACATGGAAATCAAAGGCAGGGAACAAATCAACAGCTATTAATAGTAGACCTACAATCTAAAGAGAGGCCCTGAATGACAGATGTATTGTTGCATAAGGATACCACTCCATCACATTCATATACTGCTTGCTCATTTATGAACCATTTTCTTATCTAGGAGTAAATGGGAAAGAAAGATAAAAGAGTTAAGACCAGGCTAAATTGTAAGAAGAGAAAGAGTGAAAGCTAGGAAAGATGATTGTAAACTAAAATGCAGTCAACTTACATATAAGGGTAGAAGATGAAATGTCTGGGTAAAGAGCCATGCGAGGGACAGCAAAGGGCAATGGAGGCAATACAGGGGTGCTGCAGCCAGAGCTATTGTAATTAATTAATTTATTGCAAGCTCTGTTATAATGAAAAAATTATAAATATAAGCATTTCAAAGGTGGTAAATGTATTTCATAAGAATGAGTTTGATCCCTTTATCACATCTTTTGCAACTTGGACAGATGTAGCTAGGCCCGTTGAGATTTTAGTACCCTGGCATTTTTTTAAATGACCGAAATAATGTAAAATTTGACTAGGCCCTTGTTTGCTTGCACATGTTAATTGCTCTCTTCCTGCCCAGCACCCCTTGTTCTCACAGTAATTATTAACCGATGATTTACCCTTTCTTTGTCAAGCAGGAGGAGGAGACAGCTCCTGGGTCATAAGGAAAATCTAAGAGTTTGTTTTGCAGAAGAAATGAATGCTCTTGAGAAAGCTGTCACTAGCTGCTGACACCCAGAAGTCTGGATACTCACAATGTTATCTGGGATTAAAGTGACACAGACTTCCCCTTTGGTTCCCTGAAACTTCTCCTTCCTTCCTAGCATCATAAAATCTCCCTACTTCATCCTTTTGTCAAGATGGATCTGAGAGACCTTGCTCCCCCCTCTTCTTGCTTTGACCAAATAGAATAAACCTTTCTCGTCTCTAAGCACCTGTGTCAGAGCGTTTGGCTTTAGCTGCACATCAGGTACATGAGCCTGGATTTGGGGTTTGACAACACAAGCTCCTCAAGAAATCTGATCCAACTTCAGAACCTATTATCGAAAGTTCAAGGGAGGCCCAGTCTGCTTTTGTTCTGCCTTTGTTGTCTTCAAATTTTCCTCTCTTATTAGACACAATCGTTGTTGTTTCTCTTCCTCCTCCTCCTCTTCTTCTTTAAAAAAGAAACTTACAAGATGTCTGAGCCATCTGGATCCTGTTTCTTGTCTTCTTACTAAGATAAACAAATGATGACCCTCAGACACTTAGCCATTTTTATTCTTTGGATAATATAGGGCCATGTTTAACTATTTTCTGGCATTTATTTGTTTTAATCTTAATTATCTTTTCCTTTAATTTTTATTTACACATATAAGGCTGTGTGTTTACTGTATAAGGCTATTTCATTAATTCATGTGGCAATCACAAAGAAGAGGTGAGGCTTCGGGTATTAGGGAAGGAAGGATGGTGGCGATGCTATATATTAGAAACTTGTGATTTTAAAGTTGTGCTGCATCAATATTGTAAAGTAGACTTGCTAAATGTTATTATTCACACATCATGCATGAGGAAAGCAAGGCTTTTCAACACAGTGAGTGAAGTTGTAGCTGAATCACGTTTTTATGACTTCAAGGGTCAATGTCTCCTACATCCCAGTGCTACTCCAACTTGTACGAAACTCCTCCAGATATTGAAGATGGTATGAGTTTCCTCATTTTCAGGATGAAATGCAATGGCAGGCATAATTTTTTGGAGAAAGAATAATGACTGTGATATGATAGGTTTGCTGGGATGTTGTTTCTTCAACGGTAAAATGGTAATAAGAAAACCTTCTCAAGAAGTTATTGGAAGGACTAAGGGAGATAGTACGGGAAGGATCTAATTCACACCTGCCACATGGTAAGTGTTCAATAAGTGCTTGTTCTTGTTCATGCTTGAGAACTATTTCTTAACATGGTCGACTTTGCACTGCAGTAAGATATTGTTGTTGCTTTCTGCAGTATGGTAAAGTGAAAACAGTCTTTGCCCTTCCACAGAAATTGGCATGTTATATACATATTTTTCTAGGGGTTAAAAGAAAACTTGGGGTGTTTAATATGATCTGAAGTTGAAACATCATTTTCTTGGGGGAGGGAGGTCTTACTCTGTCGCCCAAGCTGGAATGCAGTGGTGCAATCACAGCTCACTGCAACCTTAAACTCCTGGGCTCAGGTGATCCTCCTGGCTCAGCCTACCGAGAAGCTAGGACTATAGGCATGCACCACCATGCCCAGCTATTTTTTTTTTAATTTTTGTAGAGATGGGGGTCCTTCTATGTTGCCCAAGCTGGTCTTGAACTCCTGGCCTCAAGTGATCCTCCTGTCTCAGCCTACCAAAGTGCTGGGATTGCAGACATGAGTCACCACACCTCGCTGGAAGCATCCTTTTATAAGTGGGTTTATTTTCATGGGGATACAATAGCATGAGATATAAAGGTACTAAAAAGTCATATAGCATTTTAATATGCATAACTCCTTAAAGAGGCAAAGTGCCTAACTTGCAGAAAGTTCAACAAGATATTTTTAAAATAGCAATGTGATGATTTCTTTTTATTTTCTCCACACAGGCAAGTTCATACAAACATGAACACATGGACACACAAACATGTATAGATTGTGTTTATTTCATTCAATTGAAAGAAACAAGCAGTAATCTAGGAATCACAGAAAGAGAAGAAACAGGAATTTTCTAACTTGGGCCTTTTCTTTAAGAGTTGATGAAAATGAGTATGGATAATGCAATGTCTTTTGGAAATGAATGTCAGTATTATCACAACAGCCACTCATACATTTTCCCAAAGCAAGACACTGAGAGGTACCCGGGGTTATATATACATACAGGTAAAATTCAAACCTTTTTATTTTGTGTTCCCAATTATTATTACAAGCAGTATCAATACTGATACTGAATAGCCTATGCATTTACTCATATCAAGAAACTGACACCAACAATGTTCCCTTTTGTTTTGCTATAGTATTGTAGTTTTAAATTTATCTAAGACTGTGAGAATTATTTCATCTAATGCTACAGATGTGTTGATTTTAATAGTCAAATTTTAAACTTGTAGTTATGGTAAACAAGAGAGCATTGTCTTTGAAATATTTCATTTCTTGAGATCTGGAAGAAATTTGTAAAATTCCTATAATTTCTACTGTGAATCAATTCATTCTAAAACTCATGAGTATCTGTAATGCTTTAAGCTGATAGTACTTCTGAACATAATTAACCTCCAAAATGTGGACAATGACACCCCCAAATTTGTATGTTCATAGAAGTTTCCAAATTATCTACTTTACTATCTGTTGTTGCTTCAGTGTATTTTGGCATACATAGTTTCCGAATAAAAGCCACCTGTTATATGTATCATTGTTGTACTGTATGTAATGTGTTCTTTTTCTTTGCCTGCCTTTCATATTTTCTCTTCTTTTTGGATTTTCAACAGCTTGATTATGATGTTTCTAGATGTGGTTTTCTTTGTATTTATTCTAGCTGAGACTCACTGGGTTTTTCTTTCTTTCTAACCAAATTTGGGAAATTTCCGAGAATTATTTTCTATGTTCCATTCTCTCTTTTCTCTCTCTGAGACTTCAATTACATGTATGTTAGATTGCTTGTTACTATCTCTCAAAGTAGGTCACTGATTCATTGGTTCATTTTGTAAAATATCTTTTTTTCTCTGTTCTTTATATGAGGTACTTTCTATTGATTTGCCCTCAAGTTCACTAACCCTTTCTTCAGCATTCTTCAATTTGATGTTAAGGTAAATCAATACATTTTTTATTTCAGATATTTTATTAATCTATGTAAATTTCCATTTGGTTCTTCCTACAGTTTCTGTTTCTTTGTTGGGATTCTCATTCTTCACTTATTATGTCCATTTTTACCTTCAGTTCCTTGAACATATTTTCATAACTTTGTTGAAATCCTTGTCTGTCAGTCCCAACAGCTGAGTCATCTTGGGGTCTATTTCTATGGACTGCTTATTTTCTCGGTCTCATTTTACTACTTCTTTGCATATGTGGTAATTTTTAATTTTATGCTGGACATTTTGGGTGAGATATTGTAAAGAATCTGAATTGTGACATCTTCCCTGAAAACATGTTGAGGCTCTTTTTTTTTTTTTTTTTAATTTTTTCTCTCAGAGAATCAAATGGCAAATATTCTTGTTTTTATCAAGCTTGGTTTTAGTCTTTTTTTAGGACAGGCCTATTTTGGTTTTAAGTTTAATCCTAACGTGTGGTTCTTTTGATAGATCATTGTCCTTACTCTTAAAGACCCCCCTTTGAGGTGTCACCTGAGTGCCTGAGGTGCTCAGTGAGGTCTCTTTGCCCTGGTACTCCAACGTCTCTCAGCACTGCAGGGTATCTAGTATTTCTATTTAACACTTAGTTCTGTAGCAGGCAATCTCTGCTATGTGGAATCTCATTCCTTACAAGCATGGCTCAGATCTTGGCTAAAAACCTGCAGTAAATTTTTATGCAGACTTCTGTCCCCTAACCCTCTCGAACAGCTAACTTTTCTTTGGTCACTATCCTATAATTGTAGCTTTTTTTTTTTTTTATCGGCCTGGTATTCTCATCTCTGCCTTTTCAGTTCAGTGAGACTGAGTCCAACTTGGTCTCCATGTCCCTGAATGAGGGAAGAAAAATAAACCCAGCAAAAATCTGATAATACACCATGTGCATTTTCCTCCTCTCAAGTATCATGGTCCTTCTCTCACCATTTTCCAATGCTGAAGGCATTTGACTCATATATTTTGTCCAGTTTTATAGCTGTTGACAGCAAGAAGGCAGGTCTAGTACCAGTAACTCTGTCATGGCTAGAATAAAAAAATCCATGGGCTTATATTTAACTTTCACAAAACCTTATGAGATAGTATTTTTGAAATAGGTACTATTATTACAGCCAATTTTTATAGAGAATTAAATTCAGCCTAACTAGTGAGTGGGGGAGTCATAATTTGAACCTAGGCAGAGTCTAGACTCTGTGCTATGACTCAATAAACTATGCTGACTCTGCAACATAAAATTATATTTATTTCTTTCACAGCATTTATCACATTCTATTTGTCTCATATATTTACTAATAATTATTTATTTTTATACTTTGTTTGCCACTTCTACTGGTATATAAACATCACATATTTCCTGTTTATAGCTGTCTTTTCACTGTCTAGCACAGAAACAGGCTCTTGGTGGGCATTCAATAAATATTTGTTGAATGAAAGAATAAATGTAGATGCTACTATCATAAAACAATTTCAAAAATAGGATATTTTTCCACATATTTGGTACTTAGACCTCATCTTGTTTGTTACCTGTGGCAACAAAATTCTGGAAGAAAAATAAACAAAAAAACCTAAAGGGGGGACTATATAAAACAGTGGTATGCACCATTAAAATTTTTATAATTATGTACATCAAATATAATTATATGATAGGAAAAGAATTATAGCATCATTTCTACTCTTGATAAGATAGCAATAATTAGAAATCAGTCTTCAGAAAAGTGTTCAAAATACCTACTGACAAACAGTGGTACTAGTGTGATGAAGTGAACAGAGAATCGATGTGTTTGATTGGTGAGTCTAAGCATTACTTTTGGATGAAGTAAAAGGTGATATCCATATTTGTCACTTTGGATATGTTATATAAAAAAAGGAAAGCCATTTTGAAAATAGTTGTTTTTAGAGACTTTGTATCACTTATTATTGTTTAAATGTCAATGCTTACCCGATTAATTTCAAATGTAACTTTGTTGATCTTAAACCATAAAGTTATAGTTCTTATAGTCTTCTGTATGACAAAACAGTATGCATTTATTTTTATCAGAAGCAAAATTACATGATGATTTTAAAGCTGATTTTTGTGTTAACAAGTCTAAACGTATGCAGTAGACTTACATTTACATAAAATTAAAGATGCTTCAGCAAATGCAAATAAATGCAAAAAAGGAATATTTTAATTCTGATCTGTGATTAGTATAAACTATCACAATGTGATAATAATACAAAAGCAGAATTCTGCATTCAGTGTGTAACTAATGGTTCTGAGCTATTTATAGACTAACTATCCTGATTAATTAATTTATTTTTTCAAAATATATTTATTGATTATATTTCAGATTCTGTTTTCAAATCTAGGGTCTTTAAAAATGTCTTAATATTAAAATCATATCCACTGACTTTTGCAGTTCTGTGCTATGACAAGAGCAGCAAAATGATTTATTTCACTTGGTGCATTATTAATTGTATGAATTGACTGTTTAACCTCTATTGATTTGCATTTCCTACTTAAATGTTCAACTTAGAAACAGAAGCAAAAATTATTTTATAGTAGAAAAAAATGTACAAAGTTAATTCTAACATAATAGGGAAGATCATTTACTATTCATCATTATATCTATTCCCCTCAGTAATTTTCAAGGTCTTGCTTGAAAGAACACTCTTGGTTTTAAAACACAAGTTTCCTAATTCTAGACAGTGATCCCATTGAAGCTGATTCTTGCATCCTCAGGAATTATAGCATCTTATTCTCTAACTTGGATTTTTGTGGAATTTTTGATACTTTATTCCCATTACTTATTTTTGATAACACTGAATTGAATTTTGACATATCCATACTATTTGGAACACTTTTATTATTATTGAATATGATTCAAAAGCCCATCAAACCATTCTATTAATGATCTCCAGGAAATGTTTTCTTTGAAATACAGGCCATGATGGTGGCCCTCTTTATGTATAGTGAAAGCCACGGAGAAAGTAGTATATAATTACTTTCAGTGCATCTCAATTTGTTGTTTATATATGTCTATAAATTTTCTCAGCTAGTCCCAATTTCAAATATTTTCCCCATTGTGCTCACAAGTCACCCTAGTAACCCAGAAATTCCAATATTTTGACATCCTGAAGTGCACATTACCTTTCCAATCTTATTTCTTTCAAATGGAAAAGGAACAAAATTCTTTGACAGACCATATATCTTGATACTGGGTTTGGAACGTATGGTTGCATAAAATGTTTCCAGATAATATAGAGATTAGACTTTTTTTTGGCGTCAAAGGGAATCTCTTTCTAGTTTCCGTAGTTTACTTAAGCAGGAGAATTTCTTTCAAGCTGGTCATCTTGTGAATTTCAAAGTGATTTAGTTGTCTGTAGGTCCCTGAGGTCAAGCTTAAGTCCACTATTGGGGTTGTGAAAAATCTTGGGTAGAAAGAACTTTTACATCCTAGTGGATGTGAGTTTGTAAATGACTTTTACCATATTGACACATCTCTCACTTACATATGGGTCTTAATACGACTGATAATTATGTTTGCCAGTGGTTATTAACAAAGAGGGAATTATGCTTTCATGTTGATATTAGTGTTGCCATTTATATCTAAAAGAAATACAGAATGTGAGACCACAAAATGAATAACCCAGAAGTTCTAGGTAAATTGCTGTAAGTCAGGCAGGCAGGGATAAAGGCATCACGATTTCAAGGAAAGAGTTATTTGAAAGGCATAACATAATCACTTTATCTTTGCTGCAGATTAAAACTGATTGTTACCCATGGGAGCAAGACCTGTAGAAAATAAAACACAGGAGAGGTACATTTTTATAGACGAAAAGCTAGGCCTGGGTAAACGTGGGGATTCTAGGAAGTCATATTGTAATATAATGATACAGACTTCTAAAGAAGAATAGAAATATAAAAAATAAATTTTTAAGGACATAGATAAAAAGTATATCACACCTTCAGAAAGCTGTCCAAAGGATGCTAGCATCCTTTGAATCTGCCATGCTATCACCAAACAAGCCATGTGCTTTCAAGTCTTGGGACATCTTCACAGTCAGAATTCCTTTTCACCATGCCCCATCTCTTCTGCAATTTTGGAAATCCTTCTTACCCTTCAATACCACCTTCCTTACTTACCTTATTCTCTCCCTCTTTTCTTCCTGCAGCGATTTGCTGCTATAGTTGACTGCCTTTTTATTTTGCCCTGCCTTATGAATAGCTCCTTATGTGTCTATTTCTTCCATTAGGTTTTGAGATTCCCTTTGTGGTCTCCATGATTATTTTACTCTACATAAATCAAGCAGTAAATAAATATTTTTTTTGTTTCATCCTTAAATTGAAACGAAATAGAAGGTGATCAGACAATCTCAGATAGTATCCTCTGCTAGCATGAGTAGCGCTTAGTTGCGGTTATTAGTCTTTCATTTTACCTGTGTGCATGATTCAGGGCAAGGTCAGGTTTTCTCATCCGTAGATAGCAGATAACAAGCTTTGTCTCAATGAAACTTGCCACGCTTGCTATATCTTCAGCAGATGCTTCAAAGGGTTTTCCCAGAGCTGCCCCTTTGCTGCAAAGCTTTAAAAAATACAATACTTTGAATTTCCTAATAATCTTGTCATATATTTTATCTTTTAAATAAGCAAAACATATATATATATACATACACATACTTTTTCCAAACTACAAGTAAAATATTAATATTTTGATTGTAAATTAAATAAATTGTTCCTGTTCACTATAATGTGACTATAATATAAAATAAGTGACACATTTTACTATAAAATGCTTCCTGTAAAATATTTTAAAAGTATGTTAGATTTTAAAGGAGTACCAATTGCTAAGAATGTCTGTTTTAAAAATAAAGCACACAATAAGCAAAGATATTAACAGAAAGCCAGGCATAAATCATATTAAATACCAGTGCTTTTATGAAAACCCAGCTGAGCAATGATCTAGCACACTATCAAGTTTGATTTAATATAATAAAGGGTATCGGAAGTAAACTCCTAGGAGCCATTAACAGGATCAGTGATTAATTTGAGTCTGAATCATATTCTCTAGGATGTTATTGAAAGAAAAGAAGTGAAAATTTATAAGAATTTATTGGCAGAAGCCACAGTATCTGAAAAACATGGCAAGAATGTGGAATTCTTAATAAAAATTCCAGGAAGTCAATGGTTTCTGGGCATCACAGATAAACTGTAGAGGAAGAAAATAATTAATTTTGGGGGAGAACCCCAAACATTAAGAAGTGTCAATAATATGACAAGGGTAGATCAGCACTTTTTTTTCCTCAGAGTTTTTTTACTGTTCTTTGGAATTAAGGCTGATGGGAAAGAAGCGCCACCTGCTGGTCAGTGACCTTATGCGGGATAGCTCCTTCTTCGCTCTCTTCTACCTCCGTATGCGCGTATACCAGGACAAATAGTCTCACCGGACATAGTAACATTTTGAATTGATTACCGATTTATATATACCTTAATATAAAATTTATTTCATTCTAAATACTGTTTGTTTGAATGATATAGTTTAAAATAATTTTTATGTTATAGACCAACTCTTGAGACTGGCTTGTCATGTACATTAACTGTTATCAATTATTTTCTTAGAAGTGCAATTTGTTTATTTGAGTGTGGCTATATTCTGTTCTAAAACGTATCTCCATTCTTAATTTTATCCAAAAACTATAAGCTAAAAAAGAATATAGAATCTAGATGTTGAATATTTGTAGTTTGAATTGGTAGTTACCCGCCGCTATTATTTTTTGCTTGGATATCCTGTTAGTTCTGGAGAGTCATATTATTTTTAAAACCCTTTGCCAGTTGGATGAGTGAAAATATTACTTTATTCATTCATTAAATAAATATTTATTGAGCATCTACTACTATTTGCCAGAAGAATTACTGCCTCCACCTTTTAATTTGAATTAAAATTTCCATAAATTTTGGCTATTTTTAGTTCTATGTAAATTCCTGTTTCCTATTCCTTACCTATTTCCATTGGTGTGTTAATCTTTTTCTTATTACTTGTAATAGCTTTTTATATCTATAAGCTATTATCCATTTTGTGATAATAACTATGCATATATGATCAAATGCAGGGGTTTTGCCTCCAAATCATCCTTCAGAAAAGTGTTAACTTTTATTCATCATTTTATAAAGGCTCTCAGAGTAAATATTATAAAACACTTCTCTCAATTATTTTGAGGAAAAAAGGTAGAGCCTATTTGTGGAAGATACACTGGAAACTACCTCAGTCAATGCTAAGTTTAAGTGTTTCATAAAGATCACCCAATAACTTTGGTAATAAAAGAGAGCAAATACTAAACATAGATTTAGTAATTAATCCTGAGAATCAGGCCTCAGAAATGTCACTGTGGTTGTAAACAAACCTTAAAACATAATTTTAGAAAGCACTATAGTTTGAACATGGTAGAGTGAGACATCTTCCCTCTTCTACCAATCTGATTTCATAGGACCCAAAAATACCCAAACAGAAAGTTTTCCAGGAAAAAAAGATTTTTGCATGGTATGACTATAAAGCACAAATCAATGGAAACAGAATTAGTAGAAATTATGTAGTTTTATTTATTAACATCTAAATTTTATCTTTTAAATAAGCAAAACATATATATATATACATACACATACTTTTTCCAAACTACAAGTAAAATATTAATATTTTGATTGTAAATTA
>NW_012139413.1:6528091-6530829 GCF_000956105.1 Propithecus coquereli
CCCCCCCCCCCCGCCCACACACACACACACACACACACACACACACACACACACTAGTAAGGGTGTGTCTGTAGCATTTGTTGGGTAAGAACCTTTGGCTTTGCTTGTGGGTGCTTTGATGGTGAGCTAGGTTCTGGATGCATGCTTTGGTTATAGATCCTTAGTGTGGTGGTTTTCTCACTTGCTAGATGTTTGTAGCCTGTAGCAGCTGTGAGCTATGTGTATGGGCCGATTCCCTGTGCCTTTTTGATGAGGGAGTATGGAGGAGGTCTTTGAAATCCTTTCTCTTTCCCCAGCCCTGTGGTCTTCTTAACAGTGTGATTTATATTGGGAGGCTCAGTTTAATCTTTGAGACAGTAGGTGGTGCTTGTGGGTAAGAATCAACCACACTCTGTATGACTGATTCAGTAAATGCTCTAAAGGGAGTGCAAATTGACCTCCCTGGTAATAGGTGTCGTTTGCCAGAAGGAACAAGCTACAGTGTTGGTTTTGGGTCCTCTGACAGGCTCTAACCCCTCAGGGTAAGCACTCAAATACCCCAGGTTGTGGGTGGGGCCCTGGAACTTCTAAATGAGTCCTTATTTTCCACCATAGCAGAAGCAGGTGGGGGAGTGAGGCTAGGTGGAGGCTGGGTTTGGTGAGACTGCTCTCAGACTCCACAAAAGCTGGTAAAATAGTTGTTTTGGCAGGGGTGAAAGGTCTTCTCTCCTTTTTTCCTTTTGGGGAAAGCCACCTGGGAGAGGCTGAAATGGTCCTACCCAGCCAAGAAGTCTGCTTGTGGAGGTTGGGTCATCTGAGATTCACAATCTGACTATGCGGAGTGGGATTCACTCTTCTCCCCCTTCCTCTGCTATGTGGTCTCTCTCCGGCATCTGCTGGCATGCAGGAGCCCAAACTAGCTGAGCTGCCCATGATAGTGCTGCAGGCTGGGAGCTTCCCTGTCTAGGATCCCACCCTGAGCTGACAGCACAGCCTTCCTGTGGTGGTGGTCGGAGGAGCTTCATGAGTGCACTGTGGCTGGGACCCATGCTGCACTCTCCTCTCAGTTGTGCACACATGGGCTTCCTCACCTCCCAAGATTAGTTCACAAATCTCCCCTCCATGTCCCTGAGAAACATAATCGAGTCCTGGGAGTACAGCATCTGGCCTGTGGGCCCATCCCTGGTCCCTGAAGCTCAATACCCGACCATGCCAGGGAGAAATGTGCTGATCCCAAGTTGCCAATGGGACACTCAAGCAGGTTTTATGTCCCTCTGCTTCAGGGTGAGCCTTGCTCTGATGGAGCAGCTGGGCAAGCAGCACCAAGGAGGGCCGGTGAGCAGGGAGCTGACAGTTTGAGCACCCCTTAGTCCTCTGTATGTCTTTAAGAGAAAATGTTTGAGCCCTACACTCTGTGGAAGGCCTAGTGTGGTGGATGCACCAACAGAGGGGAAGCAGCAGCTCCTGAGAACCACGGTTCTCTTGGCAGCCACAGGTGGGGCAGGGGAAGGGGAGGAAAAGAGTCTGAGTGGAAGAAAGCTACCACTCTTGTTGTCTCTGTCCCTCTCTTTGGAAGGCAGCCTGCCTGGAATGTCCAGGCTCTAGGGTTATGCAGATCCCCCGGGACCCACCAGTCCCTTGTGGCTCCTGCAGTCTGGGCTGCAGTTGGGAAATGTTTGTGTAGGAATGGGCAATATGAAAACTGAGGGGCTGAAGCCCCTTGGGAAGGACAAAGGTGCATGGTAGGTGGAGAAGCAATATGGTGCCTGCCATCTCGGCTCAGGTCTGTGGCAGTGGGAAATGCCCCAGTGGGGCTGACGGCCTGGTGTTTTGTCCTCGAGAAGCTCCCAGTTCTCTGGTGGCAGCTGCTTTTGGGCCTGTGAGGGTAGAAAGGCTCTCCAGCAGCTCAGGAACCTGCTGACTGCCAGAGATGTGAGGGAGGGAGAAACAAATTGCTCCACCTACCCTTTTTGCTGGACTCCAAGCCTCTCAGGGGTCGATCTCTGCTAATATCTTGCTCTTTCTGCTTCACAACTTCTTTTCATGGAATCTCTTGTAGGTTCTGGCAGTTTTCCCTCGGAATTACACCTGATCTATGATTGTTCATTTGTTTGTTTTTTCTTTTTCATCCAAATCTTTTCCTCTTTTCTGAGGTGATCTGGCAGGTGGTGTCTCTGGTCAGCCATCTTGTCTTCTCTGACAAGGATAATTTTTTAATCCGCATTAAAATTGGAACACAGGCAGCCTGCTTAGTGGGCTTTATGCATATTTGTGGTAATCTTGCTTTATCAATCCAGTATTGTAAGATTGAGAACTTTACTGATTTTATCAAAGATTGCTTTATTTATTCTCTTCCAAAGCAGTGCGTCTTCAAAATAAACTTTGCAATTAGGAAAACTGTTAAAAAATATGTTGATGTTAAAGACAGAATTATAGGTATATGTAGACAAAATTCTGGCATCAGGAGCATGAGAAACATTTCACATATTTTACAGAATTAAAAAATTTCCGTGTAGACATTTGTAAAGACTGACAAGGTAATTTTCCAGAAGATCAAGAGCTTTAATATCATGTGAATTTATTTGAATGTAGGAAAGGTGACTTTGTTCAACTTATATTTATCTAAAACTATATACTTTCAATCTTTGATGAAATAAGGCATGCAGATAAGGAATAAAAGCTTTTAAACTGCCTGAACTAGTATATCAGTGAGAAGAATTTTAATTAGAAAAAATTCATATTAGGTGTTAATTTTTTAT
>NW_012139413.1:6530879-6533812 GCF_000956105.1 Propithecus coquereli
TGCATGGTATGACTATAAAGCACAAATCAATGGAAACAGAATTAGTAGAAATTATGTAGTTTTATTTATTAACATCTAAATTTTATCTTTTAAATGAAATCAGCATTTTTTCCAAAGTCTTAAATACCCCAAACTCCTCTTCCCATAAAATCTTAAACAAACATAAAAGAAACAAGCCACACATTGTGTGTGCTCTTTGTCCTTTTTTGTCCATGTTACTCTCCGATGTGGTGGTGTGGAAGAGCCTCTTTCTTATGCACGCTTTTCGTGAGATGAATGCAGAGGCCATTCAGAGAATAGTCAAGGAATAATTTCCATGAGGACATTCAGATTCTTCATGGCAGGAGACCGCTGACCTTCAGATTTCATAATATTAAAGGCTTTGTCTATAAACACTGAGAGAGAGTGAAGAATAACTGCCTAACATCTGCAAAAATCTCTATTTGTATAAGATTCAAGGCCAGAAAAGGAATAAAAATGATCAATCTTAACACATTAATAAGAATACTTCATGAAACCACACATATAACACAGCAGTGAAACACAAGGAGAGTGTTATACACACATACACATATTTATTGTTATTTCAAAATATTATGGGGGTACAAATGTTTTGGTTACATGGATCCCTTTTGTTATGAATGAGTCTGGGTTGTAAGTGTGCCCATCACCCAGATAGTGTTCATTGTACTCATTATGTAGGTTTTCACCCACCTTCTCCTATCTCCTCCCCACTACTTGATTTCCACTGAGTTTTCCCTCTGTACTCATGTGTGCTCTTCAGTTAGTTCCTATTTAATAGAGAGCATGTGGTGTTTGTTTTTCCATTGTTTAGATAACTCACTTAGGATAATGATCTACGGCTCCATCCAAATTGTTGCAAAAGGCATTAATTCATCCTTCTTCATGGCTGTGAGTATTACATAGTATACATATACCACCTTTTCTTAATCCACTCATGAATTGATGGACACGTGGGTTGATTCCACATCTTTGCAATTGTGAATTGTGCTGCAATAAACGATCAAGTGCAGGTGTCTTTTTTATAAAATGTCTTTTTTTTCCCTTTAGGTAAATATCTGGTAGTGGGATAGCTGGATCAAATGGTAGGTCTACTTTTAGTTCTTTGAGGAATTTCCATGCTGTTTTCCATAGAGGTTGTACTAATTTTCAGTCCCACCAACAGTGTGTAAGCATTTCTTTCTCTCTGCATCCACACCAGCATCTATTGTTTTTGGACTTTTTAATAAAAGCCATTCTAACTGGGATAAGGTGATATCTCATTATGGTATTAATTTGCATTTTGCTGATGATTAGTGACATTGAGCATTTTTTCATATGTTTATTGGCCATCTGTCTATCTTCTTTTGAAAAGCTTCTGTTCCTGTCTTTTGCCCACTTTTTAATGTTTTTTTTCTTGTTGATTTGCTTGAGTTCATTGTGGATTCTGGTTATTAGCCCTTTATCAGATGTATAGCTTGTAAATATTTTCTCCCATTCTGTAGGTTGTCTATTTGCTCTGTTGGTTATTTCTTTAGCTGTGTAGAAGCTTTTAATTTAATCAAGTTCCATTTATTTATTATTTATTTTTATATTTTTTATTTATTAATTTATTTTTATTTCAGACTATTACGGGATTACAAATGTTTTGTTTACATGAATTGCATTTTTACAGATCGAGTCAAAGTTACAAGTGTGTCCATTACCCAGATAGTGTGCATTGTACCCATTAGGTGTGAATTCACCCATCCCCACATCCCACCTGCTTGATTTCCATTGAATTTTACTACCGTATGTGCATATGAGTGTTGATCTATTAATTCCAATTTAGTAGTAAGTTCACGTGGCTTTTGTTTTTCCATTCTTGTGATGCTTCAGCTAAAAGGATGGTGTCCAGTTTCATCCAGGTTGTTACAAAAGGCATTAGTTCACCATTTTTCTTCTATTGCTGAGTAATACTCCGTGGTATACATATACTACATTTTATTAATCCACTCATGTATCAGTGGGCACTTGGGTTGTTTCCACAGCTTTGCGATGGTGAATTATGCTACAAACATTTGAGTGAAAGCATCTTTTTCATAAAATGTCTTTTTTCCTTTGAGTAAATACCCAGCAGTGGGATTGCTGAATCAAATGGTAGGTCTACTTTCAGTTCTTTGAGGTATCTCCATGTTACTTTCCATAGAGGTGGTACTAGTTTGCAGTCCCACCAACAGTCTGTAAGTGTTCTGATGCCTATGTGTCTTGGTGATTGTCTCTTTGTAATGAGTCTCCCAGGTGCTCATTGAGCTTCTTGTTTGTATCTTGCTATCTAAATCTCTAGCAAGGCCAGGCAAGTTTCCTCAATTATTCCCTAAAATAGGTTTTCCAGCCCTTGTGTGTTTTCTTCACCCTCAGGGATGTCTGTGATTCTTATATTTGGCTGTTTTACATTATCCCATATTTCTCGTAGGTTTTGTTCATTCCTCTTAATTCTCTGTTCTTTATTTCTGACTGACTGAGTTAATTCAAAAGAGTTGTCTTCAGCCTCTGAGAGTCTTTCTTCTGCCTGGTTTAGTCTATTCTTGAAATTTTCCACTGTGTTTATATTTCCTTAAATGAATTTTTCATTTCTGGACATTCTATTTTTTTTTAATATGTTGATCTCTTTAGTAAATTTTTCATTGATTTCCTGAATTGTTTTTCTTATTTCTTTGAGTTGGTTTTCCATTTTATCTTGGATTTCATTGAGCTTCCTTAAAATCCATATTTGGAATCCTTTATTTGTCATTTCAATCTTTTCCTTTTTGTTAGTAGCAATTACTAGAGAGCTGGTGTTACCTTTTGGGGTGTCCTTGCACTCTGATTTTTCATAACTCTGTATTTCTTGCACTGATTCCTTCTCATCTGGGCAGCCGTTACTTCTTATTTTCAGATTTTCTTTTTTTTTT
>NW_012139413.1:6536822-6615239 GCF_000956105.1 Propithecus coquereli
AATATGTATTTTACAAAAAATTTTGATAATTTTCTGAAAACAATATGATAATTATACTTTGGTGTTACAAAACAGTTTTTAGGTTTCTCAAATTCTTTTAAGAAATAAATATCTAACTGGTATTAAGAAATTGGTCACAAAGGGATTTCAAAGGATTTTTAAAGGGATTTTAAAAACACAAATAAAAATGTTTAAAAGCACATTAATAGCAGAAATAGCTAATATTAAATATTATATTGTGGATCACTTTCTTTAAATTATAACCACACATTTTTCTTTAATTAGGGCCCTCATTAGCAAGATTGATACTCCTAAATAAGTTCTCTCTTATTAAGTATTGTATGAAGATTGCTTGCTTACTATATTCCTTGCACATAATTTTGAGTGATCGCTGACAATTTAAAAGAGAAGAATAAATCTTTAAAAACATGACATTATTTAAGTTATCAAATGTCTACAAGTAAGGACATATATCATCTTAAATTTTGAAGGTTTTTTACTGTTTTTGGAAATTACATAAAAACCAAAGATAGGGAGAAAGTTATCCATAACTCCGTCACCACATACAATTGCCATTAATTTTTGGCATATTTTTTCTATACTTTTTGTATTTTTGTATCATAATAAAGGATAAACTATATACAATTTTTATACTGCTTTTTCATGTGCTGTCCTTTCACTGTTTTTAACTGGAAACCTAAAACATGTTAATTAAAACATACTCATGTTATAATTATAGTTGAAAATTTCAATTCTTCCTCTCTGCAAATGATGGAAATATGAGAAAGAAAATCAGCAAAGATATAGATCTGAACAACACGATCAACCAACAGGATGTAATTGACATATATATGTAAAATATATGTATATATCTTTGTATAAATATATATTATGTCTATATGTCATATATAATATATTAAATATTATATGTTTATATATTTACATATATGTCTTTTATATATAAATATATGTGACATGTGTATAAAACATATATAAAAAAAAATTCTACCCAACAACAGCAGAATGTACATTTTGCTCATGTGCCCATGAGAAAGTCACTACTACAGGTCATATCCTGGACCATAAAAGAAACCTCAACACATTGAAAAAAACTGAAATCATTCAGAGCATGTTCTCTGACCATAATAGAATTAAAACTCAACAGTAAAAATAAACTCCAAGATAATTCAATTTGAAAGTGAACAAAAGACATGAACAGAGGTTTCAATGAAGAGGATATATAGATGGCAAATAAACTCATAAAAAGATGCTTGTCATCATTAGTCATCAGAGAAATGCAAATTACAACTAAACTGATATATCATTGTACACCTATCAGAATAACTAAAATTAAAAATAGTGACAACATCAAAACCTGAGAATGCTGAGAAAATGGATCACTCAGACATTGCTGATAGGAATATAAAATTGTACAGCCACTGGGGAAAACAATAGGGCAGTTTCTTAAAAAATATGCTACTAATAAAGTATCTCAGGAATGAAAAAACAAATACCACACGTTCTCACTTATAAGTGGGAGCTAAATGAGGGGTATATATGATCATAAAGTGGTGTAATGGACATTGAAAACTAAGAAAGGGGGAGGGTGGGAGGCTGGGAGGAAGGTGAGGTATTTAATATAAAAATGTACCTATTGGATACAATGTACACTATTCTGGTGACTGGTACGCTGGAAGCCCTGACTTCAGCATTACATAATTCATTCATGTAACAAAAACACCTGAACCCCCTAAATCTATTGAAATACAAAAAAAAAAAAAAAAAGAAAGAGAGAGAGAGAGAGAGAGGGAGAGAGAGAGAAATGTAACTATACAAGCCAATGCACTCCTGGGAATTTATTTCAGAAAAATTAAGATTTATGTCCATACAAAAATCCATATAAGAATGTTTATAGCAACTAAATTCATAATAGCCCCAAACTGGAAGTGGTCTAAATGTCCTTCAATAGGTGAATGATTAAACAAACTGTGGTGCACATACTATGAATACTACTCAGCAAGAAGAGGGAACAAACTAGTGATACATGAAACGACTTACATGAATCTTTGGGGAATATGCTGGGTGAAAAAAGCCAATTCCAAAAGTTACATACAGTATAATTATATGACAAAATTATAGGAATGGAGAATAGATTAATGATTATGAGGGAACAGAGACTGGATAGGGGTTGTGGTTATTAAAGGCCAACAGGAAGGAACCCTGTACTGATGGAACTGTAATGCATCTTGACTTTGGTGGATCAATATGTAGATTTACATGCCATAAAATTGCACAGAAGTAATACACACACAGAAACACACACACACACACACACACACACACACATACACAAACGAGTGCAAGTAAAACTGGATAAATCTTAAGATTGGTGGATTGCATCAATGTTAATAATCTAGTTATGATATTTTGCTATAGCTTTGCAAGATGTCGCCACTGGGAGAAACTGCATAAATGGTACATGGGGTTTCTCTGCATTACAACTGCATATGAGGCTACAATTTACTCAAAGTAAAATTTAATTTAAAAATAATCATGTTAAGATTTAGGTGTCTTTCATTTTATCCGTTCCTTTTTTTTTTAGGACAACTGTAATCAGGTTTAACTGGGGTTTGGGATGAGAAAGTAAATCATATCTCAAGAAAAGAGTTTTCCGTAAGGTTTTTCAGTGTTAAATTATAGATTGATTCGTACAATAAGGGGTTAAAACTCATAATGAGGTTTGCTTGGAAGGTTCACTCATAAGCCATTATAAAAGGATACATCAGTCCCTCTATTAATACATTCTTATTATTGTGGTCTGTTGTTTTAGGACATTTGCCATGAGATGAACATTGTATTTAGTGACATTCATGAAGGAATACTAGCAAGTCCTTTTGTATAATGACTTAATCATTTTTTGTTTTTATTTATTTATTTATTTTTCTTAATGATCTTTCAGTTTGTTAGCACTCACTTCCAAGTAATTGTTTCAAAAAAGGTCTATTTAGCTGGTAACTTTTCTGAGCTCTTAAATAGCTGAGAATATATTTTTGCTGACATGTAAGTAATGCAGTTGAGTATACAATTCTTAATACATAACTATTTTCTCTATAAATACATAGTTCTACATTTACATTCTGGTAGTTAGCATACAGAGAAAAAATAATATTTTTTGATGAAATCAAACATAATTTAAAATAATTTCTTATGTTGATTTTTTTTCTTTATCCCCAAGTGTGTAGTATTTTTTTTCTTATGATTCAAAATTATTATACCATGAGTCCAGATATGTTCTGTTTTCATCTATTTTGCCTGGAAAGAGGTAACATATTTGTTTGCATACTCATGTATTTTTTTCCAACTTAGATGAGTTTTCTTTAGTTTTATCTCTGATTGGTCCCAATCTAACTTCAGTGTCTTCTTTATTAAGAAAATAATTCTTATGTTGCATCTTTTACCTCTATTCTTTATATCTGTCAGGCTTTCTGATTTTTGTCACCTCTGCATTTTAGAAGAGTGTTTCAAGATTGTTGGCTGCATCATTGAATTTATTTTCATTATTTATACAATATTTCTTTTTATAAAAGCAATACTAGTGATAATAAATGCAAATATTTAACTAGTGCTATGTTTATAACTATGAAGTAATGAACATCTATTACTTCATTTAATAATCACTGTAGGTAGGAAGTACTATTTTCGTGTCCATTTTACATATGAGAAAACTGAAATTCAGAGAACTTAAGCAATCTGCTCAGGCCACAGTGGTAGTATTAGGATTTTCCCCAAACTTCTGGCTCTAGAGTCTGTAATCACTGCACTGATTCTACACAGTGCCATTCCATGAATTGGTAATCCATGATGAGATAAGTACAGAAACATAGAATAAGCATTTATAAAGTTTTATAGCAATTCAATGAAGAAATATTACATCTGTTAAGTCTCACAATAAAAAATTAGGTTTTCTATGTGCCTAAGTTATTGACACAGTTTTGCCATCTTAACGGTAGCTTGTTTATGCCAGCAGTGAAGAAGCCTAGAGAGTGAGTGGTGATGAAATTGCAAAAGGACTTTTCAATAGCTTATTGAGAATTGAATATTTTTCCTTGAAAGAAATTTTCCAAAGCCTCCAGCCTACCAGACGTGGTGGTCAGTTGGTGCAATGTCTAGTGAATACAGTGGATGTCAGAGAGTTTCCAAGTCCAGCTTCTGTAGTTTGAGCAGCATTGTTTGTGTGACATGTGGTTGAGTGTTGTCTTGCAAGAGGATTGGCCTCTTTGACCTCTTCTTGTATCGACCAATCTTGCTGCTTAATCACAAGCATCCTCATCATCTCATCCAACTGGTTGCTGTAGACATCCACTGTAATCAATTGACCTGGTTTCATGAAACTGTAGTGGATAATACCAGTGCTGGACCACCAAACAGACACCATTAGCTTTTTTTGATGAATATTCAGTTTTGGACTGTGTTTTGGCACTTCTTCTTTATCCAACCATTGTGCCAAATGCTTGCGGTTGTCAAAAAGAATCCATTTGTCATCACACATAATATGGTGTAGAAATAGTTCACCTTTATGTAGTAACAGCAAAGAAAGGCAAACTTTGAGACGATTTCTTTTCTGATACTCATTTAATACATGCGGAACCCATCTATCCAGCTTCTTTACCTTGCCTATTTGTTTCAAATGGTCCAATATTGTTGCAATAGTAACATCAACACTTGCTGCTAATTCACATGTAGGTTGAGATGGATTCTCTTGCACTATAGCTTTCAGCTCATCATTATCCACCTTGGTCTCAGGTCACCCATGTGGCTCATTTTCAAGATTAAAATCTCCAGAATGGAACCTCTGAAATCATCTATGCACTCTGTGTTCATTAACCACATCCTTCCCAAACACTTCGTTGATAACTGTCTGGGCTGTATTGGTTCCACGACAGAACTCATATTCGAAAATAACACGGATTTTTTACTTATCCATGGTTTCACAAAAATTGTTCTAAAAATATTTGAAAGATAATCACAAGCCAAACTGTGCATTTGAAAAACTGAGGATGCACCTTCATAATAAAAATAAAACAAGAAATGTCAAAGTGAATGTCAGAGATATCAACTGTCAAACTTAGTACTTAAGGAAGTCAGACATTTCGTACTTAATAGTCTTAATATGTCTTATTTTTACTTCATTTTTCCTAGCAATTCATTTTTACTGTATTTAATAAAGTATTGGTCTACAACAGATTGAGACAAAAATACAAACAGACCTAGTAAAACTCTAGTAAAAACTGTTAGGAATTTAGATAATTCAGAAATTATGAAGAACAAAATTTACAATTTTATTATTAAAAAGTGTTTACTGTTAGATATTTTTTTTTTTTTTTTTGAGACAGAGTCTCACTCTTTTGCCTGGGCTGGAGGGAGTGCCGTGGCATCAGCCTAGCTCACAGCAACCTCAAACTCCTGGGCTCAAGCGATCCTTCTGCCTCAGCCTCCTGAGTAGCTGGGACTACAGACATGTGCCACCATGCCCGGCTAATTTTTTCTGTTTTTAGTTGTCTGGCTAATTTCTATTTTCAGCAGAGACCGCATCTTGCTCTTGCTCAGGCTGGTCTCAAACTCCTGACCTTAAGCAATCCTCCCCTCTCGGCCTCCCAGAGTGTTAGGATTACAGGCGTGAGCCACCGCGCCCGGCCTACTGTTAGATATTAATGTGGATATATTTATATCTATATCCGTATCTATCTACAGTGTGGATATATCTATATGGATGGCTCCATCCATTTACAAAAATGGTAGTATTATTATTATTCATAGTCTTAAGTGTCATCCTCTGAATATATCATGAACATTTTCATGTTAATAAGTATAGATATATATATCATTATTTTAAATGGATGTATAATTTTATTAGATCTCCATTGAATACATTCTATAGTGAGATATTTCTCTAGTGACATTGAAAGTTCTCAATGTCATAGATAATGTACATTGAATAGCCTTGTATATACATCCTTCACCACATGTTTAATCATTTTCAAATTGTTGTATTCTATGTTATAATGTATTCTTACATATTGGAATTGCTTAGTCAGGGGTATACAATCTAATCAAGAAATGCTTTAGAATATACATCATGAAAGTGCTCTCCAGAAAAGTTTTACACTTTTACCAACAAGGTATTAAGGTTCTTGTTTCTGTATACTAACATCCACACTAGGTATTAACAATGTTTTAATCTATTTATTTTTTGATAATCAGATGGGCAAAAATGACACTTCACCTTAAGTTGATCATTAGCTCAATCTCTTATGATTATTGGCCATGCGCATGGACATACTGTTTGCTCATGAGTTTTATTTCTTTTAAATTAGGCTGTTGTTCTAATTTTTATTGACTTGTTTTCATTTGGTAAATATATAATTTGATATTTTAAAATATGTAATTTAGTATGAGTTTATCATGTTTTGGTATCAGGCTTATGCTAGCTTTAGAAAACATACTGGAAAGATTCTCATTTTTTTTTCAATACTCTGGAGCATTTTGATAGAAATACTTGAAAAAAATCTGAGCCTAGTTCTCTCACCTCTGTTTTTGTTCTCACTTGATTATTGTTCTGTTCAGATTTTCCACGCTTTGCATCAATTTTTTTAATTTATATTTTCCTAGAAAATCATCAGCTTCATCCAGACCTTAAAATCTGTCATTACACTGGAGAACATTATCTTCTTAGAACATTTTAAATGTCTGTGTGCAAGTGGTGTCATTTCCTGGCTCATTTTCAATATTAAGTAATTTTGTTTACTCTGTTTATTTCTTAACTAGAATTGCCGGTTGTTTGATTTGTCTTTTGTCTAAAAACAACAAACTCTTAGATTAATTTATTCTCTTACTCTGCATTCTAATTCATTAATTTTGGCTTTTATCATGGCTTTGTTATTTTTTTTCTCTTTTGCTTTCCTTAGGTTTTTTTTTTTTTTTTTTTTAGTTCTTTTACTAATGTCTTCAGTTGAATACTTAGTTCATTTATTTTAGTTTTTCTTATATAAAATTTGTTGTATGCTTCTGTGTTTTACTTAGGAAAAGAAATTCACAGCTTTTATTTCCATTTCTTTCACCAAGAGCTAGTTTAAAAAGTGTGGGCTTATTATTCTGTAAAACTTTACCACTTACTTTATAAGACTGGACCTTTTTTTGTGTGTGTGCATATGTTAGTCATTTATATTTCATCATTTATGGATTATCTGCTCAGTTCCTTTCCTTTTTCTTATGTTTTTACTATATTTTTTGTGATTGTTAATATCTATGAGTTCAGTCATGGAAGCATGGGATTTTGACGTGTTCTGCATTTGTTTTCTGATGCTACAGAATTGAACTCCTCTGGAGAAATGCCTCTTTCCCACGTGGTAGGCTCTTCCAGGGTACAGATGTTATCCCTGCACAGAAGCCCAGCATTGAGGGACCCTTCTTTGTTACGTGGGACAAAAATCTGTCTGAGGATTAAGCCAATGTAGAAGGAACAGAGCCAAAGATGGAGAAATGTGGAAGTCCAACACTGAATCCTGAAGATGTTTTCTTGAATCAAACCATGAAAGATAATTTTGAAAGCCAGTATTCTTTTGGTTATTTTGAAAAAGCAATTGAAATTAGGGAATTGGAGGCAATAATGAAAATTACCAAGAATTAAAATTAAGTTACAGAATAAATTTTAAATTAGAAGCAATAAACAATCAATATGAAATAAAATCAAATTAGAAATGTGGGGAATGAGGTGAAGTATACCACTGCTTGTCCATTTCTACCTAGGACATGATTAACCTTTATGCATGGATACAAAGAGAGAGGTTACTAATAATGGAATTAGGGGGTGGCATAGCACTGAGAGCCCCAGAAATGAATCCTTGAGTAGAAAGGTGAGACCATTTGCATTCTAGTTGCAAAAGGTCCTGTGTCTCTGAATTGGGCACTCAACAGGCATAAGTAGCAATCTACTTTTTGTCAGCTGTTCTTCCTTGGGGCTTTGTTTTTTGAAAATTCCAACTGTCGTTTCATAGATTTTTGTAGTTTTCCTATTTTAAAAAAAAATCTCTTTATGTGGGTTAGTGTATATGGAGGGATGATAAGCACTATTAGGCTCTAACCTAATCTACAAATTCCTCAATAGGATCTTTAAAATTTCTTTTCAGATACCAAACTAAAAGTTCAAGACTCAAAGTTGCAAATAATAGTTTTCAATTTCAATAAATATCTTTTTATACTCTCTTAACAGAGCGTAAAGAAACTCTACACTGTAGCATAACACCCATTGGTTTTAAATTTTCTATCATTTTGTTACATGAAAGAGAAATGAATCAGAGAGATCATCACTTGTAACTTTCCACATGGTGCCACATAGATCTACTAAAGTGTCTCCCTGGGAGAGACAGAGTATGTGGGGCTAAGAGATGCAGAGAATTATATTCACACATCAGTGGACTTAAAAGTACCATCAGGGTTTCAGGAGCAATGCTTTTCAGCCAAGTAGGCCACGACTTGACCTCTATTAAATTTATGGGAAATGAGGTTACTCCCTGAGTGACAAGCTGTTGAATGACAGCAAAAAGTAATTAATCACTTCTACTCCTATTTTTTAAAATAGCTTTACTTTAGTCTTTTTTTTTTTTTCCCCAGGTAGCCTTAAAATAGAGGTGTGGCCACAGTGGGTTCATTCCACTGTGTTTCACCTCGATCTGCCCAGTTAGTAATTTGCTTATGCTCTGAAGCATGTAGATGATATACATTAACCTTCAGAGTTTTTTTTCAGGGATACCCCCTAAATTCCAGCCATCTAATGCGTAAAGCAGATTAGAAACATGGAGGGAGGTGAATTAATAAAATAATTCTTCCTTTCTTCTTGCCCCTGCATTTTAACTCATAATGATAATGACTTTAAAGTGAAGATGATGTTAACAGCATACTTATTTCAAGGCAGTTATTTGTATTGTAAGGTAAATATATTATCACATGCAAACTCAGATCCTGTACAATAACTAGCATTTATTGAGTGTCGTGTTTGGCATTGTGCTTAAGTCTTATATATCCTATTAAATATTATTCTTTATAAGTGGTATCCTAATAAATATTATTACTCTAAATTTTCTGATGAGGAAATTGGGTTTAATAGAGGGTAATACTTATCAGACAGTAAGTGCTAGAGCTATGATTCAAATCCAGGTCTGCTGTCTCATCTAGATCCTATGTCCTTTAGGTAGTATGCAATACTGCTTCTCGACTCAAGTTCTATGACCAATATGAATCCCGAGAGCTGTCACTAACAATGCTTTCTTAATTTATGGCCAATTCATCTATCTCTATCTCTGTCTCTATCTATATATCACTGGACTACCATTAAGGAAATAGTAGAGCAGGCAAGAAAAGAGATAGGTCACCATCTATTGAGAGACCAGGTAAGGCACTTTTACATGCATTAATTATTGTATTCCTACAATCATCTTTTTTATAGATGAAGTAGACGGCTGACTAATTCAAGAAGCAGAAGAAGCTAAAACTTGTTGAAGTGAAAAGAAGAAGGACCACAAGGTAGATAGGTGTGAGAAAAAGAACAGATGGTGGAGGGACTATACGGAGAAAAGGAGCACAGGTCTTATCGAGATCACAGGGATCCTTGTTTCCTTGTCTGGGGTCCAGAGGTGACGGCCTTGGCTAGTAGCAGTGAACAGCCTGGAAAGCCAATGGCTGTCATGCCGGAGCCATGGCACCCTAGGCAGGAGAGTTTCTCATCTACTCCTTCATCCCTTCTGTTGAATAGTAGTAAAATGAAAATTAATATTTTGAGCAGATTTAATAATAATTGAAATTTTGTAGGATCCTTTGCATTAATATATAAACTGCAGATTTACTGCTTTTCCACTTTACATTCCTATTAATTAATTTTTTTTCATTACTTCATTTTGTTTAAGTGTAAGTGGGAAAAGCTGGGCTGTTTGGAGGGGTATATTTTCCTTAGAAATGTTGGAATAACCAAATTAAGGCAAGCAAGACATAAAAAAATTTTATGCTTTTAACAGGGCAAAATTTTTAAGAACTTAAGAATTGAAGGAATCAAAAAATCCAATAATCCACAAATTCAATGCCTTATGATACATCACTTGATTTTACTCCCATCTTCTCTTTGTATCATGGACATTTATAGCAGTATTAATTATTCTGGAGCAAACTCCCTATACAGCAGTACATGAGTTAGCAATTGCCATGAAAACGCTGCAAAACAAACCACTCCAAAACTCATTGACATCAACAATATGCAATCTTGTTCACACATCTACAGCTTGGCTAAGGTTAGCCAATCTAGGCCGTGTTCAGCTAGGCTCAGCTCTAACACTAGTTAACTCCAAGTTAACTAGGACTTGTGACAACAGATGTGTGTTTTCCATGAGGCATGTTCTTCTCATGGAAAGGCAGGAGTACAAGAGGGTAAGATAACTGTGCAAGCACATTTAAAGCTTTTCTTGCTTCGGGTCCACTAAGATCCCCTTGGTCATGGACAGGCCCAAAGTCAAGGCCTGAGAGCCTGGCCAGGGGGTGGATGTATAGTGCTATGACTTGGTAAGAAGGGGAATGCTGAAGAATTGGAATCAATAGTTTAGTCTATTACAGGCAGAGAAATAGATCTATTTTCCTAAAAATTTCTTTTCCAAATTCCTCACTCATACAACCTCGTGTGAAGGTGTGTGGTGTCAGTTATGACTCAAGATAAAAGTCTGGGTCTCTGTAATCACTGTTCTTCCTTTTTTCCTAGTACCGCAGGTTCCTTCAGGACAGAAACATTTCTGAAATTGTCTGTCATACAGGACGTTAAGGAGTTGTAATATCAAAAATGTTTCTCAAATCAGATAAGCTTGTGATATGCCTCACTGTAAGGCTACTAACTACTTATCATACTAATGCATATTGCAAATATCTAAGAGGAAGATAATGGCATACAATATTACACAAACTTATTTGACCATAGGATCCCACTCCTGCAACAAACTAATTTTTTTTTTTTTTTTTTAAAGAACATCTTGAGGGCCTAGAATTTTATGGAATTAATGTTGGGAAATACACCCTAAGGCAACTTCCATCTCTCTTGCTTCTTAGTTCAAATGGGATTGGCATCTGGTTAATACTTCAATTTTGAGATCAATATTTCTAAAAAGAATGTGTGGTGAGGAAGAAGTAGGTTTAGCATATCTGATCACAAGGCACTCTACGTATATTACTGCTATGAGCTAGTACACTGTATTTCAATTTACATGTTACCCATGTAACTTTTACGATAGTTGAATCCTGGCATGTCCCACTGTCTTTTAAAATGCCCTTTTTAGCATTTCAGGGATGTTTATATGCATATATAAAGAACACTAGCAATTAATTGTGTGTGGATGTCAAGGGATTTCTATTTCTAGGCTCAGGAAGAATAGAGTTCTGATGTCATTTAATCTATGCTGTCACAGGTGACATCACAGATTGTACATCAGGTGTGAAATCCTGGTTAGTGTAAGATTTTTTTAAAAGATCAGCAATACCAATGTATATTTTCCCTCTCAGAATGCATGTTTACATTAACACCTTGATGCTATGCTATGGGGAATAACACTTTTTTTTTAAACATTCGTGAGGCTGGAACAGTTTGGGCTCAGTAGAAAATATTTTCACACCTAAAATTTTTATGGAATGGTATAAATCTGAAAAAAAATCATGTTAAACAGCTGAGATTTTATAGCCACTCTGGGATAATAAAAAGTTTGAAGAAGATATTATATTATGTAGATGAGGGGAATATATTAGTCAATATTGAGACTTTTTAAAGAGTTTGCCCTTAAAAACAGGATAAAGAAAAATTATTCACTAATCTTTCAGGCAAAACGTCAGTATGTTTTTGCATACTCCCTTTCTGATCACTATATCCTGAAGTGGAAAGATAGATTATGTGGTTTATGATGTTCCGGCTATAGTGAACCCCAATCGCTCCAACATGGCCAGGCAGTGCATGGTGCCTGATTATAAAAGGCAGCAAATCTTCAGAACCTTTATAGAGTGTCTAAAGAGCAGGTGAACTGTTAATCATGTACTACTAAAAATGTTTGGATGGAGCTTTGGAATTGCTATAACACTTCTACATGCATTCTCTTATTTTCTCTTCACTGAGGCTTTAAGAGGCAGGTTGGGTGAGCAGATTCCCATTTTGTGGGTAATAAAGTTAGATTTAGAGAGATCTAATGATCTGGCCAAGGTCACACAGTTCATTAAAAGCCAAGGAAGAAACTAAAAATAATTCTTCCGATTTCAAATTCAGTGCTTTCCCCATATCTTGTGCATTTCTTTCTGAAATATTTTGTTCACAAGGTTTGTTTTCTGATTCCAAGTATATATAGTTCACTTTATAAGTTAGACTTCATCCCTATCTTGTGACTTTAGTTGGAAAATGGTAGAAGGGAGTTGGAGTTTAGGAAAAAAACTATTGTTTTCAAATAAAATACTTTATGAGAAAAATAGGCATAAAAGCAATAATAAGAGGATCTGAACTCCTGAAAGGGAATTAAGCAATATTTATAGATCCCTGCAGAAAAAACTAAGTTTATATAGTACAAGCAAGTCATTCCTCCACTGGAGGATAACACTTTATTTAAAGCACAACTTTTGAAGTTTCAGTGTAAAAGCAGCCATGCTGTTTCCCAGAGCTGGTGGTGAGACATAACAGAAAGGAGTGCTTTTGCTAGAGAACTAATCAGGATTTCAAGGGATGTGAGAACAGGTGATAACTTACTTTCATGGCTCAGTCCAAGTGCACAAAGAAGAGAACGATTGCCTTCTCTCTCACCAACTAATACTCTCACATGGGAGTCCCCTAAAGTCTCTGTGAAAATGTTTTCCATCTCTGAACGAAAGGGAAAGATTCACCCAGACATATAGGAAGTGAGTTTCTGTACTGACCTTGCATAGAAAATATAGGTTAACATGGAGCCATCACTTCCGATCTCCTGTTTGCTTATTTGCTACTGACAGTGGCAGCCCTGGGAGAAAATGTCCGAATGAAAAAAATGGGTCTACCTTAATATTTTGGCTAGTCATATATGAGGGAAAAAACACTGAGGACATTTGATAATTATAACACTTCTATAGTGAATCATACTATAATATAAAGTTAATAATGTTATTAATACTTTTATACTAATGATAATTGCAATTATTTATTGAATATTTACATATGCCATGAATTGTGCTAAGCTCTTTAGCTGTATTACCATGTGAAATAGGTCGTAGTCCTATTTTCATTTTATAGATGATTACACTTAGGTTTAGGCAGTTTAAATAACTTCATCAAGGTCACAAAACTATAGTAAATAACTGAGATTGGAATCAAATTCACATAGCTCAGAGCCCAGAGAGTATGCTCTTGACTACTGCGTTCTTAAATAGCCAGTATTTAAGTACCGACTACAGTAGTACTGGTACTACAATACTGACTCTCAGACAGGAAATATATATTAATACATCTCTCTACGGGAATCTACCTCTTATCAATCACAGCAAAGGTAAAAAACAAATGTATTGAAAAGTAAGAGTTAAAAGCATCATATTTTTAGGATGGTGAACTCCTTGGTTAAAAACATACCAGTTGCTTAAATATAGTCAAAGACTGAAGCAAATAGGAATATGCATTGATTCTGATTTTACTTGCTGCCATGTCATATTTACTATGGGCCATATCTGAGCGATTCGAATCATGCAAAATGATTTTCAATATTGAAAATAGTATTCAAAATACCACAGGCAGTAGGTGACCAGAAGGAGAGATGATATCTAACTCATTGACTTCCCGATTGTCAAATTCTCACATTGTCCTAGTCTCTTTTTACTGCCAAGTAGTGATATCAGAACAAGCCAGATGAATGAGAATTGTTTTTTTCCCTAATTAGTATTGCAGATCTTCCTTCAGCTCTTTGTGAGCCCTGATGCCATGTCACTTTCCAAAAACATCCAATGAGCAGATGCAGCCTCTTTCCTGTTGCCCAACCTTTATGACTGTTTTCCACACCAGTCTTTGGTAATGAGAAATAGGAAAAAAAAAATGGGTCTGCAGATGAGTGGAGAGAAATCTTCATGCCATCACTTTCCATCCATTATTTACACTGATTACAAGGACTTGGAAAAGTTTGCCGCACAAACCCGTTTTTGTAACCTTGTCTGCATGTTATTTCTAAAAATGTCTTTATTGTTAATGTCATCCATCAAGTCACCCTGAAAATGTTTTAGTTTGTTAAGGAATTTCTCTAGGTGCCCAAATTTATAAAGTTACTGTGTGAAATATGATACTGTCCAAAGACTGACAGTGAGTTGATATAGATAGGGCAGTCGTTCAGGTACGATTCTCTGTATTTCTTGTGAGCTTGACAAGTCACAAATATCTTATGTGCAGTCCTCATTATGACTTGAAATCACTTCTAGGTTCAAGGAGTGCATTGTTGACAATATTATGTGAACATAAATAAGAAAAACCATGGCCAAGATGGGATCTTCAGTTAAAATAAGCCAAAAAAAAATTAATAGAATGAAATGACATACAATCCCCTTCCAAAAAACAAAACCTTATGTTATTGTTAAAATAACACTTTTTGTTTATAGACGATTATAAAAATTGCATTTCTCACATTTTTTCAATGCAGTAGGGAAGTAAAAGTAGCATTATGTCTTTTTCATGTGAACTTACTCTATTTCCTCTTTGCAAGATTTTAATCTGATAACTTTATTCTTTATTTAAATAAAAATACTGTATCATCACTTAGTACTCAGAGTGAACTGAAATAATTTGTAGGTACTGATTAACCAGTTAATACACATTGAAGATCTAACTCTCAATCTACAACACAAAAATGTAAACGAAAATCACTGTGACTTTCTTCATTAACATACTACTAATCGATTAAGGAAAGAGACAAAATTTTCCATCAGTGCATGAGTGGAAAAATGTTATCAATTTCCTGAGCAAAATTATTTCTGGAATGCTATTTTACTACTTCTTTATTTTAAAAAATGTGGGATTATTAGTGAGAGTATATAGAAAGGAAAACCAGCCTGTGGATAGGAGGTGTAATACAGTTGCCAGATTTAGCAAATAAAAATACACAATGTCTAATTAAAATTGAATTTTAGATAAATAATGAATAATTGTTTAGATGCCGGGTGAAGCCATCTCAGTGCTCTTCACCTGCTACTGGGTTGTTCTTTCTGAGACTTGGAGCTGTGAGTGGATGGGGATGAGAAGGAAAGCAGGGACAAGGGTGATGGGAGAGCGAGGCCCCAAGAAGAAGTACAGGGGAGCCACTGTATCTTATTCAAAAAGTTTGTGGACAAAGTTATCTCAGAGATCCTTTGTGCTGTCAAAATTATATTGATGACTAATGGAAGAAACAGGTTTAGCAATTTCTGATCTTGTCAAGCCTTTGCGTTTAAGTGAATAGGGCACCACTAGACAAATTCTGAATGGATTCCCTGATTTATGGACTTACAAAATTCAGGGAGGACCAAAAGCACACATTTGAAAATCCTGCCTTCTATTTAATGTAGGAGAGTTCTGCATAAATATGCTTGATGTCCAAAAAATTATTGAAAGTCCTAAGTTGTTGGAAGAGAAAAGAATGATATCCTATTCAAGCTTGGAATGAGATACATTCTCTGAAAACTTATTGTGAGAACAGGCAGCAACCCAGTGCTCGAGTGTTCTATTGTAAAATGTGAAACGGAGCCAGAAAGCAACACTCAAACTGCTGTTTCAGAAAAGATGGGATGTTTTTCCGTGGTCATGGTTTAATAGCAACCCTTTGAGCCCTAATATCAAAATATCAAAATCTTACATAAAAATTTCTAGTTTAAAAATAAGAGAAAAAGGAGGTAGGGGGAGGGAGAGAGAATCTACAAACACAGTAGCTAACAGATGCCTGGCAGTGACCAGGCAAACAACTTTAAAATAGACTTGTATTCTTACTCAAATTAAAAATGCCATATGACTTGTTTATATTAAATTAACTGCTTGTTCCTTATAGTCAGCCAGGCCAGAACTTCCACCACCAATTTCTCGTCCTATGCCAAGTTCCTGATTATGTGTTAACACTGGAGGGTGTGGGGCATGCTATTTGCCTCCAGCTGATGCAGATTAATAACTGAGACACAGGGACCATTTGGGAGAACAACAAGCACTTCCTGGTCTAAGCACCAGCTTCAGGCAATGGTTGACCACACAAATACAAAATTATAAGAGCAACACTGAAGCTTCCATTGAATCTTGAAAGAGGAAAATTTGTGAGAAATAAAAGTGTGTTTTAACAAGTGGAGGCAATTTTATGGAACACCTGTCTTAAAAATGAAGCACAGACTAGACACGACAAGGATAACAGACCAGAACAAGGTAAAGGACTTTTTAAAAAGTGGTGGAGTAATGACAACACAGGTCTTTGCACTTAAAACTGTTCATCAAATCACCAGAAAAGGAAAAAGAAATTAACATCGGCTAAAATGAACAGGCTAGAAATTTCAGACTCATATTAAATAATTGAAAGACAGTTGCATCCTTGTCTTTGGTTACATTTAAAGGGAACTACTAGTATTTACCATTTAGGTCTGATGCCAGTATTTAGTGTCATATAGACACCATTTATTATGGTAAATATGTTGGTATTCTAGAATATTAAGTTACTTTGAATGCAACTATTTCTTGAATTCCATCAAATGCATTTTTTACATTTATTCAAACAAGTATGACTTTTCCATCTTTAGAGTACGAATGTGGTAGATTAAATAAGTAAAATATCCTATGACTGAACCTACTCTGTTGAACCTGACTTACTTTGAGAGGCCTTCTGTGACTCCCTCACATAAGTTTAGATCTGCCTGTTAGTTGTCCCCAAAGCACCTGGTACAGGGCCTACCCCAGCGTTCACAGGGCCTAGAGCAAGAATACAAAGGAAGGCCCACATCCCATATGTCTAAATATATTAAAACTATAGATCAAGCTAACAAACTATTACATAAAATATGTTCCATCCTCCTACCTTGACAAATATATCCTCAAAACCACCTGGAAAACTAGGTTCAACTTAGAATTCTCAGAATCCTCGGAGTTCTGTGCAAGAACATGACTGCCAGGAGAAGTGGCCCCCAGCCCCTTGTCATCAGTCTGTGGCCCCTCATTCTACCCTTCCCATTCCTGCCTCCATCCAGAACTTCAAGGAGGGGCTTCTCCTGCATGTATTTGAACAACTCAGACCACACATTTAAACTCTGTTCACAATCTCCCCTGAACAGTCACCCATTGGTGGACATATAAACAACAAGGTCCATCTTTAGGATGGTGGACCTAGAGAAGTTAGTTCTGGCCCTGGAAGTGGATTTGAACTGCTTAAGCAGGGAATTCTGTATCCCTGGTACCTAGAGGTGGGTCTAGTGGGGGTTGTGGGCTCCAGATGGGTATGCCCAGGATGCCCCACAGATATCCCCCTGTCTTTTTGCCTAGTGAAGAGGGACATAGCTCAGGGAAGGCCAGCAAAAGGTTATCTGAAACCTGGAGCCAAGAACAAAGATCCCTTTTTTGCCTGGATCTAAGGGTAGTAGTGCCTTGGACTGTTCAATCGTAATGCTCATCACAATTTATTTTCATCTATTTACTCCTAGCTGTACCTTACGCCCCATACGGGCAAGAATCTTGTTCTTGTTCATTTTTGTATCACCAGTTCCTAGCACAGTGTTTGGTATTTATAAATATTAAGTATTTATAAATTAGGTATTTATAAATATTCATGAAATAACAGAAATGCTAGCCATTTAAAAATCGGACGGTATCTTTTAAAGTACACATATGACATTTATAAAAATTATAATGTTTTAGGGCTTAATGAATAATTTTAATTAAAAGTCAAAGTTTTATAGGCTTCCTTTTACTACACTTATATAAAATTAGAGATAAATAGCATACATATAAACAAAACTTAGCCACATTGAAAATGAAAATACTTTTAAATGATAGTAGAGAGAAGGGAAGATTTAAAAATATGGCAAGATATTTAGGAAGAAAATCTATATGTATGTTAATATTCCTAACAACATTTTCTGTAAGAGAGAAAACTAGAAACATTTTAAACCACCAATAATTGGGAAATAGTTATATCAAATTGATGGAGTACCATTAAGCCAATGAAATTATAATAATAAAGATTAATGATAACATGAAAAGTATATACAATACAATTTCAAGCAAAAAAAGTATGATGTACAAGATAGACCATATACTTACAATAACTTGAAGTTATTTTTATGTATGGACAAGATGGGGAAAAAAGAAAAATGATAACAGCTGCAGTAGGGTGTAGAATTTTGGTTCAAATTTTTCTTTTATAAATAGTTTAGTGATATTATAACAGACTCTGTGCAAAATTAAAAATTTAAAAATACTAAAGAAAACCACCTTGCTGTGAGCAGATTTGCAGAGTGCCAAAGTATATTTTTTATAAGTTAATGAGACTGCTCTTAATTAGTTTTTGTTTACTCATATTCTATACTTTGATGTAGTTTTATTTATTAAGAAAATTAGATTATCTGAATTTGATACACACATATATGATTATATACAATTGTGTATATTTAAGTTTCTTTAACGTTTACCCAGATAAATTTAGAATGCTGGAGAAAGATCAAAGGAAAGGAACTGCACAGGTATTAAATTGAAACTTCCCTATGAGAAATGAACAAAGAAGTTAAGTACTTCTGGCCTGGAGGAGACTCAGATTATACTTCATAGATGTCCTAGACATGAAAGCTGTCCTGTAGAAGAGAAGACAACATCAATTCCTTCACTCATTCATTCATTCAACAAACGTTTCTTATGAGCCTACTGTGTTGTAGGAGCATGTGCCAGGGGCCAGGGAAACAGTGGCAATGGTAACTGACCACAGAAGCTGTTGTGGCATCCTGACAGCAGGAAGTAGAACTGGAAAATGGAGTGTTCTGGAAGGCAGAGTTCAGTGAATTCAGGTTAAACATTTCTCCTGATCAGAGCTGTTCAAGGACAGACAGACCACCCTGAATGAAGTGAATTCTTTTCAGGCTGCATCACCTACTGTCGGCCACAGTACTTTAAAAAGTAGATGTGTAGTTAGACCGGGTGACTTTTGAACTTAAGAAACTCCCTATTTCTAGGAGTGCCTAAGTAACCTAAATATGCCTAAATAACAGATGAGTTCTCCGGTGAAGATCAAAGAGGAAAAATATTGCTCAAAATATATCAACAGAGAATGGTTTGTATACGAAGGAAGAACTTTCAGAGTAATAATTCACTTCCAGTTGTGAATAGAAAACAGAGGAAATACTGACTGAAAATGTGCATCTCGCGCCGCACACTCCTCCTCCTCCAGAGGCGGGAGGCCACATCAGATGGCCTCGGCAAGTTTATCTCAGCTTCACTATTGAAATGTTCCTATCTGTGGGTGGCTGAGGAAATTAGTACCTGAAAAGAAGCTTCAGGGAAGAACTGGGAGGTAGACAGGTAGTGACTTGGAGTTAACAGCTGAGATGGAGCTTGTGATTGCCTGGGTCGGTGACAGCAGTCAGCGGAGAAAAGGACAAGGGCCCATTAGCTGCTGCAGGGAAATGAGCAGAGCCGGTGGAGGCTCTGATGAGGGGAGTCTCTGACTTGAGGGGACGTGAGCACGTGGTGGTGGCAGTTTGTGTCAGGAACATGAAAGGCGAGGACGAAAAGCTGTCACAGTCAGGGGTATGCTACGGTGAGCTCTGTTGAGATGGGGAGTGAGAAAGGTACATAATGGGAAATAATGAGTAAGAGGCAACGGATTGGGACACCAGACAGGAGGAAATGGGAAGGTGCCAATAAATTGCAGAAGCACGGCTCGTCCAGGACTCAGTATGTTCTGCTGAAGTATGGCTGGGATTATGAGACCTTCTCCAAGATTTCTGACTTGAGCGGGCTGTAAATTGTGGATCATAATCACACTCCTTATTTCTTAACTGGATACTATCTGCTTTTAACAGGTGCTGAAGAACTCCCTCAAAGAAAATGCTGAAACAAAATAAAAGAAAGAAGATGAAGTTTGGGGAAAAAAAGGCCTTGCACTTACGAGTTTGGTACTTCCACAAGCACTGTGTCATTTAACCCTGAGATCAGAGATAGGGACGCACATCCTTTCTTTGCAAATGAAGAAATTGAAGCTTCAAGCTCACAGAGGCCAGATGGGAGGAGCCAGACTGAAAATACAGGTTTTCTGATGGCAACTCCTGAATGCCTTGCCCTGAATTGCTGTAGCGTTTTACCTGTCAAGGAAAGCTGCTGCAGTTTGTCATAGCTCTTGGCAACTCCTAAGTGCTTCTTTTGTCAGTACATTCAAACTGATATATTTCACATGGGATCAATGATCTATTACAGCACAAGGATATGGTAAAAGTAGGGACGGTGCTTTACTTCAGTTTTTCCAAACTGTTAATGGGACCAAGCAGCAAGATTGTATGTAATCAGTACACATGTAGAGCATAAATACAATTTAGTTGGCTTCTGAGCAGCTCTCTGCTTTGAATAAAGACTGCCAACTTTCCCTTGGTCTGACATCTTAATGTTGGTCTCAGGACTATTAAGTGGGAGGACATTGACAACCACCTTACGTATTACAGCTTCTGGAGAAAAGTTGCTCAGAGACTGTGTCTTATTGATACGTATCTACTCCCATCACTTCTGCACAAAGAAGACAGGATATTTCTTTTTATTTCTTTTTTCTTCTGACCTCACTCCTTTTAATCATTGGATAGCTTAATATTTTTCTTATAACCTTCTTTGCCCTTAAAACTAAAAACATATGTAATCATTTGCTTTAACTTATCAGAATGTCAGTAAAAAGAAGGAATACACCCACTAACAAATTCATAAATGTTGATACTTCCAATGTCAAGTTAATCACTTGTTTATTTGACTGGGTCTTTTAAACTTGTTTTAGCCATTATTTCCTCTCTCAGTAGGTTTAGGTTTAACATGTAGAAATGATTTTGTCTGCTTTCCATTTCTTAGTGACATTTCACATCGAAGTAATATTGGCACTTGGTTTTGCTTCTTAATTATCTGTTTGTATCAGGACCCTAATTAGTGAATTTGCTAATATTTGCTTCCTTGTTGTGAACTGAGGTCAAGCTGTCTTTTGCATTAGTCATTTGTTTATTAAATTAGCCAAAAAGTCAATATGTTTCATATAGAATTATCTAATGATAAGAGAGTAACAAGAAAGCATCTAGATAAATAAATGCTTAAGTAAAACTTGTAAATAAATGGGAGTTGAATTGAATAAGTAAAGAAGCTTAAAAAATAGTATTTGAAAAGAGGAAATCAAGTATTTAAATTTAAAGCCAACTGCTTTTCAAATGATTTTCAAAGAATTAGCTCCCACATTTAAGAAACCTGTAGACCAGGTTATTTATAAGATGGAAATGCAGCATAATTTTCCATGGGTTTCTAGCATTTTTGCATGTCTTGCCAGCAAGGCAGTAATGGCTCCTTGATCTGGATTATCTCTTTAAGGATGTTTACCTAGAGAATAGCCTTGGAAGATACAGGTAGTGTCTCCCTCTGGAAAAAAGGGCAGGTGTGCTTTACTGCCCATTATGAAACATTCAGACTCCCTAACCTTGAAGTTCCTCTCCTGTAACACAATCCTCCTCAGTGTGTGCAGGCATTCATCGGGCCTCATCTATATCACCCTGGGGGGATTTGGGGAAGAGAGGAATTGATGCAAATCTGCTGATGCTCATGCTGTTCGATGTGCCATCAGTAATGAAGTCCTTTGTCTGCGAGTCTGGAGTCTCATGTCCTCTCCTGCCATCTATAAACTCTAATAAGCTACCTTGTTAGGTTGCAAGTAAAGTAATATACTCTTCACAGTTCTTGACAAGCCAGCAGTTAAGTAGGAAGCAATTTGGCATACAGTGTTCTACATTAGTCAGAGGGTGTGGTTGGCAGAATAATGGCTCCCCAGAGATGTCTACATCTTGCTCCCTGGAACCTGCGACTGTGTTATGCACATGGCAAGGGAGAATTAAAGTTGCAGATGGAATTAAGGTTGCTAATCAGCTGACTTTAAGATAATGAGATTGTCCTAGATTATATGAGTGGGCTCAATGTAATCACAAGAGTTCTTTGAAAGTGGAAGAGGGAGGCAGAAGAGTCAGTGACAAACTCAGGGAGAGAGTTGAAAATGGGATACTGCTGGCTTTGAGAATGAAGGGAGAGGCCAGGAGCCAGGGAATGTAGGTGGTCTCTAGAGGCTGGAGAAAGAAAGGAAATAGATTCTCCCCCAGAACCCACCCAAAGCATTCAACCCTGTAGACACCTCGATTTTAGTCCAGTGGGACCTATTTTGAACTATAGGATAATGAATTGTGTTGTTTAAGCCACAAAGTTTGTGGTAATTTGTTACAACAACCATAGAAAACTAATACAGAGGAGAAAGTGTTAAACATTTCAGATAAAGAAAGTTTTGTTTATTTTCTTGTTGCCTGTCTGGTTTATGTGCATGCTTTGAACTTGAGCTTAAATACTCTGTCTTTTTGAGGAGAGTTCCTATCCTCTCTTTCTGAAGTATCCCCTCCTACTATTTTCTATCATTGCACTAATTTGCTTTGGTAGCACTTTTCATAAACTGCAATTAAAATGAGGTTTGTTGTAATTTTTCTGCACTTAAAACTGATGACAGTTATCTTTTTGTCCTTTTGGGTAAAAGTCTGTTCCTCATTCCAAGATTATGTTCTTCTTACATTTTTAATTTAAAATGCCCTTTAAATGAAATGATGTTGTTAGAAGACAGTAATTTCTTTTTTAAAACGTGCCTTTTCTTTGATAATAAAATGTTGACAATCTATGTTGATTCCAATTTTTAAAAACTGTACTGACTAATGAAATAAAAAATTTGGGAACCACAGATCTAGACTCTGTCAGAAGCCACATACTGTCATAGCACCTTGTTCTTCCTTTGCTGGAACACACATCATATTTTATTTTCATTGCATTCTCATTTTTGAACTTTATTTCCTCAGGAAGTGAGAGAACATGACTGTTTTGGATTACATCCTCAGAGCCCAACACAGTGCCTGACGTGGAATGAGTAGACAATAAAAAAATGTTCAATGACATTGATTTAAGGAATAAAAATTTCCAAGAGATTACTATGTGCATGGTGATACCATAAAGATTAAAATCATACTCACCATGCAAACACCCCAAGAACTTGTAAGATAAACTTGCAGAAGTTATGCATTTGAGACGAAAATGGAGCCATTGCTTTTGTTTATAGCATGCTCTTAAAGTTATATTTATACCTCAAAATAGATAACCTCAAAAGACACTGATACTACCACTCTGTACAATTCTTACACAAAAAAATTCTTTTAGAGCCCAGTAGTAATAAAAGACTATCTCTTCTCATGGATCAGTATTCTTTTAAATTAGTAAATGGGAGCTAGCTAAATAAATTCCATTTCTCTTTTTACCTTAGCTCCTAGTAAGCACAGAATCCCACTTTGTGCTCATTTGGAGTGCCAAGGAGCACAGAATAGTCTTTCTGATTTACTGTATTTTCTTCTTTCCTGTCCTACTCTCTCTGCCCCTTCTCTAGTCAATTCCTTTTTTTCTTGTGTTCCTTTAACTCTTATCTTACTTATGCTTATTTTGTGTAGTCAGACACCACAAGTACTTTCTGAAAAAAATTAAAGTTCTACCTGGCTCAATCACTGATGAATCGAAGCCCACATATGCAAGTTTCACAATTGCTAGGCTTGTCTTACACTCTTTCCTCTACACTTTGTCTGATTTTCTCACTGTAAGAACAACATCCAAAGGTCATCTTCCCACTATGTAGTTTGCCTGGTAACTATTTAAATAAACGAATCATAAATGTTTAAAGCCAAATCCTCTTTTGGGGCGTTATACTGTTTATATAATGCTTTAAATAGAAAAGTAATTTTGAGCTCAATGTGAATTTCAAAGCATATAGTTGTGAACATTCAGTAAATGACCACAAAGGACAGACATATATTTCCCAGCAGGTGTATGTTAAAATGTACAGGAAGAGATTTCCCTATGAAATGATACCAGAAAAGTTAGAATCAGGTCAGGTCTAGTCAAAAGGTATTTTAAAGGGATTTAGATTAATTTATATCTTTATCTCCAGGTATTCATGAAGAATACAAATATGAGGCATGTAAGCACTTCTATTAGATTATGGATTAATGCAAATTATATGAGGCCTTATGAGAGGGTTTTTTTTTTCTTTTACTATCAAACACTAGATTCTGTGGCTTGAGAGTTGGGAGGGGAAATGGGCATGGAAGAAACTTCTTCCAAAAGAGTGTGATGGGCAGACCACAGGGGTAAGTCCTGGGCCTTCCAACCAGCCTTTGGGCAGTTCCATTTTATTTTTTTAAATTTATTGAGCCTTTATTCAGCAGTTGGTTGTAGGCTCTGTTCAGATTAGTGTGTGCCCTTTTTATGACTGTTCAGTGATTTGGCTGTGTTGATTATAAAATATTTTGAAAATCATTTATTGTATTATGTAAGATTTTATTTGAAAAGAGCTCCATTGCTAAATAGGCAGTATTGTATAGTGGTTATAGTTACTATGTGTTTGGAACCAGATAGGCCTAAGTCCAAGCTCTAGCTCTGCTACTTACTGGTAGGGTGATTTGTTTTAGTTTCCTCATCTGCAAAATGGGGCCAATGATCATCCTATGTCTTTGAGTTGCAAGAACTGAAGAAGGTATAGTCAGCAATTGCTGGCATACACTAAACACTTAATGGAACTGACAAGGGCACAAAAATAAAAGCAAATAACAGTTAAAACCATACCTCTCCAAGTATTTGAATAAAAGCAATTTCTGGACAATAGTAGAAAATTATTAATTTTTGCTTAACTACTATCCCATTATTTTAGAAAATATGAACATGCACTTCATTTTAGAGGCAGTTACCTCACACCATAAGAAATGGGCACTCTCAGGTCAGGACTGGTATGCTAAAGGATGCTATTAATTTTTTATGTGAAAGTGAAGAAAAAGTTTATATTCTTCCTTACCTCTTAGAGATGAAGAATAAATAAAAATAATTTAAAATGACAGATCTATGTATCTGTCATCTATCTATAAATTTCAAAATTGTTTAAACAGTATTACTGGAGGCAATATGTTCTTAAAGTTCAGCACTGTTTTGATGTCGTGGAAGAAACATCCCTTCTATCAGTCATCTCCCCAGAGAGAATTCCAAGTTGGGTATGACATTTGACTGAGCCATTATTGACAGAATTTATATTTCATGGTCTAAAATAAATATGCAGTAGGAGAAATCACATTATTTTCCTATTTGAAATTAATGGTTTATACCAGAGACTAATTAAAATGTAATGTAATGTAATACTTTCAACAAAATTTAACAAGGAAACCTTCACCCAGAATTAATAGAACTGTGCAACCACATGCTACTCATAAAATGCATTATTAGATGAATATTACAGGTGAAATTTACCTTATCTAGCTATTAAGTTCTACCATATTTATTTTTCCTCTAAGGATTTTCTAGGAGGCATGACAACATTAGACTTGGTGCATTAGAAACAATATCAAGATCTAAAATGGAAAATCTCTAGTAAAAAACAATTCCTAAATTGCCAAAGTAGCCCTTGTAGATTTTATGATCTCCTATTATAAAAGAAATAATGCTTGTATATAAGAATCTTACTGCTAATAAAGAGCTTTCTGATTTTTATAGACTAAAAATATTTTTTTTTATAAATGTTATTACTTAACTACTATCCCATTTCTTCAAAATATGAACATGCACTTCATTTTGGAGACAGTTACCTCACACTGTAAGAAACAGGTGCTTGAGTCAGCACTGGTACTGCTAATGGTAATTGGGTTCTAAGGCAAGTTTGTAACCGAGCACAAATTAAAAGGGGAAGTCCTTTTCTCCTACTCTACAGAGAATTACCAGAATTATATACGGGAAAACTTATTTGTCCAAAAGGGACTTTCCAAACTTGTTTTGAACTTAAAATCACTGTATTCCTAAGACACACACAAACAACGCATTTGTAAATTGGCATGACATAATAGACATAGAAATGGAAACAACAGAAAAACAAATGCAAATGACTCTTAAACATAGGAAAAGATGCTTAACTCGTAAGAAGAGAAATGCAAATGTGTCATATACTCTGATTTTTTTAACATATTATTTTGGAAAAGATAAAAAATTTGGTAACACACTGGTTTGATGAGAATGAAGGAAAATAGGCCTTTTCATATATAACTGGCGAGGACATAATTTGGCAATATTTATTAAAATTTCAAATGTGCAAACTCTTGGACTCTAATTCAAGCAATGTATCCTACAGATATATCTGCATTAATGCAAAATGACATGTATACAATGTTATTTATCGCAGTACTATTCTAGGAGCAAAACACTGGAAACAACCCAAATGTTTATCAATAGGGAATATATATCTTTAATGGAATATTATGTGATCATAAAAAGGAGGAAATATGTTATATATTGATATCGAATGGACTCTAAGATCTATTTTTAAGTAAAAAAAATCAAATGTAGAAAGAATATTATATACAGCAGTCCCTCTTTGTTTATGGTTTTGAGGTTTCAGTTACTGTAGTCCAAAAACGCTACATGGAAAATTCCAGATATAAATAATTTGTAAGTATTAAATTGCATGCTGTTCTGAGTAGTGTAACGAAATCTCATGTGGTTCTGCCCCAACCCACGTGGGACATGAATCCCTTTGTCCACCATATCTACGCAGTAGACGCTACCTGCTCGTTAGTCAGTTAGTAGTGTTCTCGGTTTATCGGATCAATTGTCCAGGTATCACAGTGCTTGTGTTCAAGTAATCTTTATTTTACTTAATAATTACACCAAAGTGCAAGTGTAGTGATACTGGCAATTCAGATATACCAAAGAGAAGCTGCAAAGTGCTTCCTTTAAGTGAAAGGTAGAAGTTCTCTACTTAATAGGGAAAGAAAAAGAATCGTATGCTGAGGTTGCCAAGATCTATGATAAGAACAAATCTTCTATCTGTGAAATTGTGAAGAAGGAAAAATAAATTCCTGCTAGTTTTGCTGTCACACCTCAAACTGCAAAAGTTATGGCCACAGTACACGATAAGTGCTTAGTTAAAAAGGAAAATGCATTACATTTGTGGATGGAAGACATGGACAGAAAACGTGCTCCGATTGATAGCAACATGCTGTGCCAGAAAGCATTGAGCCTGTGAGAAGACTGTAGTAAGGGATTCCCTGAAACTAGTGACACTAAGCCTTTTACTGCAAGTAAGGAATAGTTACATAGATTCTGGAATATGTTTGTACTGAAAAACGTAAAAATTACTGAAGAAGCTGCCGCCACATTTCTGGCAGAATCGAAGGAGTTGATTAAGGAGAAAGGATACCATCCAAAGTGAGTCTTCAATTGTGATAAAACCTGGTCTTTTGGAAGAAGGTGCCCAATAGAGCCTACAGTCATAGAGGTGCAAAGGAGGCACCAAGGCATAAAACACAGAAGGACAGATTAACTCTGCTACTACGTGGCCATGCTGCAGGGCATATAATAAAGCCAGGCATAGTACACAGAGTGTAGAACCCACATGTTATCAAAAATAAAAACAAAAATTTTCTGTGTTCTGGCAGCATAATCAGAAAGTGTAGGTTACAGTCATCCTCTTTATGGAATAGTTCCACCAGTGCTTCATATCCCAGAAGTGAAGAAATACTTGGAAGAGGAAGGGTTGGGATTTAAAGTCCTGTTAGTAATAGACAATGCACTTGGCCATTCTGAATCTGTTTGCTACTGAAATGAAAATGTCAAGGTTGTATTTTTACCTCCAAACACAATCCCATTGTTTCACCCCTTTTACCAGGGCATCATTCCATTTGTCAAGACAAGGCCACATGCGCTCGCCTATTTGATCACATTCCATCAGCATTTGATGCAGATCCTAATCTGGACATAATGCAGTGCTGGAAATCATTCACTATTGCGGACACAATAACATTTATCAAATCTGCAATGGATGAATTAAAACCAGAAACTGTAAGTGTCTGCTGGAAGAACTTGTGAAGTCGTGCAGGCTTCCTGGGGATTGATGGAGAAGTTAGCGAAATCATTTATGCAGCAAGGCAAGGTGGTGGAGAAGGATTTGCCTACGGCTTGATGAAGACGTGGAAGAACATATTGAAGGTCATCAAGAAGTGTTAACGACTGAGAAATTGGAGGAATTTGTTGAGTCATCTACACAGGCAAAGGAAGATGAAGAAAATGAAGCAGATCCAGCAACATGGACAGTACTAAAATTTTTCATGGTGTTTCCAGTTACATAGACATTAAAGGACAAAATTGTGGAATGCTATCCTCCAATGGAATGCAGCATTAAAGTCACCCATATGATCACTGAAGGACTGCAACCTCTGCAGCAACACTTCGATGAGATAAAAAGAAAGAGAAAACAACTTTTGATTATAAGTTTCTTCTAAAAGTTTTCATCAAAATAATATTCTTTAATTATCCATGTTCCCCACCTGTTAACCCCATCTGCTCCTGACATCCAACCATCAACATCATCATGGCTCAGTGACCCAGGATCACCCAAAGCAGATGATTCTCCTTCTGACATATCATCAGAAGGTCAATAGTAGCCTGATGATGACACAGCACAATGCCTACGTTATTCACCTCACTTCATCTCATCATAGGCATTTTATCATCTCACATCATCACAAGAAGAAGGGTGAGTATGGTACAATGAGATTTTTTAAGAGAGAGAGAAAACATTCACTTAACTTTTATTACTGTATATTGTTATAATTGTTCTACTTTATTAGTTATTGCTGTTAATCTCTTATTGTGCCTAATTTATAAATTAAACTTTATCATAGGTATTCATGTATAGGAAAAAACATAATGTATACAGGGTAGTATCCACAGTTTCAGGCATCCACTGGGGGTCTTGTAACATATCCCCCACTGATAAGGGGTGATTACTATACTACTATATTATTTATATTTATTAACTTAGAAGATGAGCAATGGTTGCTCATTTGGAGGGAAATTTGGTGGCTGGGGGATGGGGCAGAAAGGAGTCTTTACTGCATACTCTTCTCTACCTCTTGAATTTTGAACTGTGTGAATATATTACCTATTCAAAAAAATAAATGAGTAATTTAAAATATATAAAACAAAAGCGGCGAGTGGCCCGCATACCTCCTCCCTGTGATCGCCATGCTGTGTGTGGGTGAGCTGATGATTTGCCCGAGAATCCCACCGTGCTTGTGACCATCATCAGGGTGCACTTATGTAGAGGTCAATAATCTACCATTGGCAACTACATCTCCTTCTAGCTTCAGCTAAGCCTTTTGGGATTCATTTTCCTTCTTTCATATTTCTCCTTTGACAGCCTAAATTAACAAGTGGCAGTGGTAGCAACTATGTGATTCCTTAAATGGATGCCCCACATCTTAGATGGTGTTCTCTGAATGCTTCCTCTTAGAAGAGCTGTGCCTAAATTGATCAGCCTACAAACACTTAGCAGTGTGGGGCCTGCTTTAGAATGCACCACCAGTGTTCATGCCACTGAAGATGAGAGAAATATACAATAACTCAATTTTAGAGTATTAATATCTGTGACGACCATTCTCTATGGGAGCCAGAAATGCTGAGCAGGCCCTTAGTGTCAGTGGTGGTTTCCTATACTCTAAGATGACATATGCTCCAGGTGTTAGAAAGTATAATATTTTACTTGCTTCTTTTGCTCAAGTGGATACTTGGTTGCTGTTGCCATATCCCACGTAAATGATAGGACATTCAGCTCATTTCTAATTTGAGGTTAGTTTCAGGGATGAGCTATTTTAAAGTAGTTTGTGTATTTTTTATGGTCCATTGCTGAATGAAGTTTTAAAGTTATAAAATAATTAAAAGAAAAACTAAAGAACTAACTGGTGTGAAACTATCAGCTTTCAACATTCACACCTTATGAAGGCATCAGAAAGTGTGAATATTGATTGTTTCATTAGTTTTCATTTTTTATCATTCTACTCAGTATTTAAAAATATTTATTTGTGTGTTTAAAACTTTACATGCAAACAAATAATTATCATCCTTACCTCAAAGCCAGTGTTCTAGGAAACATCCAAAATAGAGTATACTAAAAGCAAAGAGCACATAAACACCAAACACACACACGCATGTTAGTAAAGCCACTGAGAATTCTTGTTTATCAATATTTTAAAATAATTTTTTAAAATCTCAAAGTAAACAAGGGTGACTACTTTATTAAAAAGATGTGCTTACCACTCTATGTACTGGTATGTTTCCTCCTGAGTAGTTATAAACAATTATTCAGTAATATTTCAAATATCAAAAACAAGAGAAAAATTCAATAAATATAAATGAACATGTCAAAATATACAAACAACCTTGCTGACTAACTCTAAAGATGTATTATAAAAGCAATTTATCATCATAGTGGTTTATGTAATTCTAATAACCCTTACTGTTTTTCTATTAGTGCTGTATATACATAGGAAGAAGGGACACAGGAGAGGTACAAATAACAAGAAGAAAATTATCCTTACACTTGACTGGATGTGAAATTCCCTTTTCTTCTTTTCCTTTAGACTAGAGCTTGCTGAGCTTTCCAAGATGTTTTCAGCACAGGTGGATTACATACTGACCTCCACCATTAACCAGATGGAACTGGGGTGGAGATAATACTTGCTGCCCCAAGCATGTTTCACCCCCTTTTTGAATAAGATACCCTAAAACAGTGGTCCCCAGCCTTTTTGACCCCAGGGATCGGTTTCATGGAAGACAATTTTTCCATGGACTGGGGGAGGGGGAGTGGGATGTCGTGGGTGTGTGGGGGGTGCAGAGCTCAGGCGGTAATGTGTGGCCCCATTTCCTAACAGGCCACAGCCCGGGGGTTGGGGACCATAGCTCTAAAAGGCTCATTCCAATTGGGATCAAAATCTCTTCTCTCACTGCTGCTCATCCTCATGTACTGTTCTTTGTAAACAAATTGCCCCACACCTTTAATCAAAAGATTGAATATTCTCTACACTTTCTTCAGCTTAAGCTGGGTTCTCCAAGGAGCCCACAGCTCCTACTGTCTCTGTCACATGGAAGTCTTGTCTTTCCTGTCCCTTAGCACAATATTGCAGAACACCATGTCATCTAGGAATGCCACCCTTTCTAATGCTTTCATCTACCAGACTCCTGATCATTTTCCCACATTTACTAAGACTTGACACTTGGATTATGGTTCCTCTTTGCTCTTTGTCCCAACATCATCCTGAATGAGTTCAGATATCCAGCTGTGGATGAATCGTCTAATTTCTCGGCCTCTCATGTTTTCGACTGCTCAGCTACTCTCTAATTTACCAACCCAATCCCATGGAATTGCTTAACTGCTCAAATCTTGTACTCTAAACCCCAAAGTACTACTCCTTGGCCAAACCTCCTACCCTTTCAGCTCTTTTACTCTCAGATCCTCCGATGTCTTTCCTTCGATCTTCAGTCCCTGAACCACTATGCACTGTCTCGACCACATAGCTCTCTTCTGTCCTTTTCTACCCAGCCCAGACCCACTCTCCATCACTATAACCACTCTCTCATCATTAACCACAGTGGTTCTGCCCTCTCAATCTTCTCATCAAAACTTCAAATCTGAATCAACCAAAACTTCTGAATTTTCGGAGACCCACTGGGGAATATCATATAACCTTGCAGTTTGTTGTCACTGTGGATTGATGGTGCCCCTCCTTAGAGAAGTTCTGAATTCTCCCCCTTTCTCCTACCCGGAGCCTGTCTATTTGTCTCTGTAGTCTGACCAATCTTTGGTTTCGAGTCTCAAATTCCTCAACTGCTTTCAGTTCAGTTAAAACAAACCTAAACTAAGAATTCTCTCAACTTATACTCTACCCATAAAAACTCTTCTTATCTCAACGGAACAGAGTCCCATATGTGCAGATATTATCTTTCCACCTGTCTCCATACCCGCATCATTTTACGCTTCCTTGGAGATTTCACACCTTCAATCAACTTTGCATTTATTTTCATTCTCTCTCTCTCCACAGGCTCTTACAGTGTAATAATGTTCAGTGTTCATATTCCTAAAACGATGTAAAACCAGCCCATTGCTCTGCATTCTCCTTAAGCTACTCTCTCATCTCTCCTTTTCCCTTTGAGGCAAATTTATTGGACGCATTGTCTACTTCTCTTTCTAGTCTCATCCCTGCTTCTGGAAGTTGGCTTTGTTCAGAAAGCTGTGCCCTACAATCACAATTGCCCTTGATTACAACCAATAAAATCATCTTTTAGTTTCAGATGGTTGTTTATTCTTTTAACAGTGGTCATTGAGAATACATTATATGTTCTACTATATAATGAGTAGAAAGACTAATTTTGCCAACACATGAAATTTCAAAGTAAAAATTATGCTTGCTAGTTTTTAGTCTACACCTAAACACGTGGTTTACATAGTTAGTCAAACTTTTCAGGTTCAAACTATTTTATCCCTAGGTTTGTTAAACTAGAGTGTGTCCAGACCCATTCTTGAGAAAGAAGTCTTCCTGGCTGAGTTGGATTGATAACCACTAAAATTGTTTTCTCTTCTAGATATTGGCTTGGGCAAATAATTGATGACTAAGACCCCAAAGGAAATTACAACAACAACAAAAATAAATAAATGGGACTTGATTAAATTAAAAAGCTTCTGCACAGCAAAGGAAATAATCAACAGAGCAAATAGACAACCTACAGAATGGGAGAAAATATTCACAAACTGTACATCTGATAAAGGGCTAATATCCAGAATATACAAAACATTAAACAAATCAGCAAGGAAAAAACCAAACAACCCCATCAAAAAGTGGGCAAAAGACATGAACAGAAGCTTTTCAAAAGAAGAGACAAAAGGCCAACAAACATATGAAAAAATGCTCAATGTCACTAACCATCAGGGAAATGCACATTAAAACCATAATGAGATATCACCTTACCCCAGTTAGAATGGCTTTTATTAAAAAGTCCAAAAATGATAGATCCATCTGGCATGGATGCAGAGAGAAAGGAATGCTTATACACTGTTGTTGGGACTGCAAATTAGTACAACCTCTATGGAAAACAGTATGGAGATTTCTCAAAGAACTAAACATAGACAGACCTACAATTTGATCCAGCAATTCCATTGCTGGGTATCTACCCAAAGAAAAAGAAGTCATTTTATTAAAAAGACACTGCACTCAAATGCTTATTATAGCACAATTCACAATTGCAAAGATGTGGAATTAACCAAAGTAACCATCAATTCCTGAACGGATTAACAAAATGTGGTATATATATATACCATGGAGTACAACTCAGCCATACAAAGAAATGAATTAATGCCTTTTGCAGCAATTTGAATGGAAATGGAGACCATTATCCTAAATGAAGTATCTCAAGAATGGAAAAACAAACACCATATTTACTCTCTAATAGTTTGGAACTAATCAATGGGCACACATGGGCACAGAAAGAAGTAAAGATCGAAATCAAGAAGGGGAAAGGGGCAATGAGGGGAGAGATAGAAAATTATCTAATAGGTACAATGAACACTACGCAGGTGCTGAGCACACTTATAGCCTTGACTAAAGCATTATAAAAGGTATCTATGTAATGAAAACATTTGTATGCCCTTAATATTTTGAAATAAAAAAGAAATAAAATTGTTCTCTCCAAAGATCCTTAATAGACAAACAGGTTATTATTCACTGTTAATGTGACTTTCTAGAAACTTTGTAACTATTTTCCCAAAGCCTCCAGTCCATAAGGAGTAACCTCTTGCAGTTCCCTCTTAATTAATTTTGTCTCTCTTTTCTAATTGTTCAAATTCCTCCAAAATTATATTCTCATCTTTCTATTCTCTTTACAATTCAGATGGCATCAGGTACTGGCAACTCCTCAATGTCTATCTTTGGTTTTGAATTTTCCCCTGTGCTTCCTATATGTGTCTAGCCAACAAATGTGCTGTTCCAATTGGGCTTGCCACCAGCCTTCACATGCAACATATCCAAAATTGCATTCATCAACTTTACCTCTAGATATGCTCTTTTCCTGATTTGGTGGCACTTTGATTCTTACATAATGCTTCTTTGCTTCTCACCTGCCACTGAAGTCTTCCTCCCTCCCTCCCTTCCTCCCTGCCTCCTTCCCTTCCTTTCTTCCTCTCTTCTTCCTTCTCTTTCTATCTATATTTCTACTTATAGATAGATACAGATATACCTGGATACGTGACAAGAACAAAAGTAAAAATTATCGTCCAGTGTTCGATGAACTCTGATTTTTTTATTGTATTATATTCTTATTCCATTCCATTCCATTGTAAGATTTCAATTACACATAATTTTGGTCACAACCCATTGAACTAATTTCACAACCCAGTAATGGATCATAACCCAGAGATTAAATACTATCTTTTCTCTCTATATATATATTGGAATAATACAGCAAAAATAAAAATCAGACTTCACCATTTCCTACATTGATTCTTCTGGGAAGCCTCTTGTTGCCTACTGGACAACGTTCAATATCTCAACAAGGTATGCATGGCCCCTGGCAATGTGCCAGATTTTCCAACTTCTTTTCTCCCCATTCATTTTTCTCTGACTTACTAACCCAGCAGCAGCAAACTCCTTTCTATGTTACCCCGGTGTTCTGTGTTTTTTTTTTTCCCCATGGTTCTCTCATATATTCCTATTTTTGGCTGTTTTCCCCTAAAATCAACAGTTGGATTATGGCAAATAAAATGTCTACCATGTGCAGAGTATATTTCAAACATAACTGAAGAATGGATAAAGAGCTATAACTGTTGAAATCTTGTGCTTCCCTGTAGCTCTTGTAGCAACCAGTATAGTGTTGAAAATATAGTCACTACTCAATAAATATTTTTTTGTGTCCTTTTCTGATTTCCAATGAATCCTTTTTTAACATCATTACTTCTCTAAGAATTCATTTATTGCCTTTAACAGCAATCCCAATGTTCTCTTCCTGGTTTTTAAGACCCTCCAGAGTCTGGCTATAGCTTTCCACCTTAATTTCATAATCATGCCTTTCTCTGATCCGTCTGTCTCTTTGCTGTCCTTCTGTTTTATGCTTCTTTCCTCAAACTCTCCATCCTTCTAGTAATGTTTTTCTCACATATCATACTAATCTTCCACCCCTCTCCCACCCCACTTTTCCTTAGCTATTTATGTTTTGAGGTTCCATTCAAAATCCCATTACCTTTTCCACGAGTCCTTGATATATTTTTTCTATTTATCCTTAATAGGGATAGTAAGAGTGTCCAACCCCCTGGGTTGTTGTGAGAATTAAATGAGTTAATATAGATAAAGTGTCTGCCACAGAGTTTGTGCTCATAAATGCATATCCTAGACTCTACTGATTTTTCCCATCCTAAACCTTTGCTCTATACAGTCATTGTACATCACTGAACACTTGATGGATTTCTAATTGCCTTACAATTATAACACTTCTGTCTAAAGCCTGACTCTAAATTCCTGGAGGACCAAAACCCTGCCATATATTGTCTTCTCACCCCAGTGTCATCCAGCAAGTTGACAAAAAGTAGTTACTTGTAGTGAGAAAGCAGTCATTTAATAATTTGTGGTTGATTTCTTGGTATAACTTGCCCCACAAAATCACTGATCAATTATTTGTAAATAAGTAGCTTAATCATAATCATCATCATCCTCACCAATCAAAACAAGTACTCCAGAAGTTATTTATTTCTGGATATAAAAATATTTTGGTAGTGGCATTTAAGTACGTATAAATCTAATGTTCTAAGTATTCATAACCATTTCTACCAAATAAGGAAACCACACTGAGATAATACAATGAAAATCCGTCTGTTTCTCTTTTTATTACTCCCTGCTTAACTACATCCTATTCACTCATGGGAACAGAATCATCTCCCAGGTGGAAATGAAGTCTTCTCCATTTTAACAAAAGTCAAATGAGGCAAACAGAAGAGTTAAATAAGTGAGTAGGAGTTGAAATCAAATTTTTCCTTTAATGTTTTTTAGATAATTTGAATCAAAAAGGTAACCATAACCTCACTCTGCATTCCATTTCTGTGAACAAATTACAGTGGATCTCATCTGCTCAGTACCTTCAGAGTCATTTGAATATCAAGCTGTATTATATATGAAGATTGGAATGGGGTGGAGGATAAAGGAAAGGGAGAGGAAATTGCTGTTTTTAACATTTTTGGCTTTGGTAGACCTGTAATAAACTTAGAAAGTTGGATAGTGGAAGAAATGTTTGGCAACATTATCCAATATATAAGTCAGAATCATCATATTTGTGTGTGTGAAACCCAAAACAGAACCATGAAATTGATTACAATTTAGGGTTGTGTAAGACTTCATGACTGAATCGGCAGGGTTTCGATTTACAACAATCACAGAGTTAACGATGTTTAAAAATTTCATTAACATTTACTATTATTTGAATCAAACACATACTGACCACCTGTAAACTATGGAAATGATCCTGCTAATGAAAAAGATCTTCCTCAGCTTCCTATGGATTAATTGTTCCTTTTTTGTGAGGTCTTCACTCATGGGATGAATTTAATATTTCAGAGACACGTACTAACTAAGTACTGGGCAGAGTTCAGTATGGATCTTTTTTTATTATTATTATTAATAATAGAAAAATATTCATTAAGTTAATTTGCTTTTTAAATGAATGTGAGAAGACTATTTTCAGTGTAAATTTCCAAAGATAAATTTTCATGACAATGGCATTTACATTTTTCTATAATCCTTTTAATAGCTTTTGAATGTTTATATATGACTTCTCTTAACTTCCTTTAAAAAGCTACATATGGGTTAATACTTATTTTAGGCGATTTTAAAGAAGGAAGCGAGGAGCATTTTCTATGCTAGTAGTTCTCAACCTTTAACCACTCAATAATTGACCTGGAAACTTACAAATATCAATGCGCCAGCCGTGATCATTGTCTAGACCCCAGGTAATTGTATCAGACTCTCTGAGGGTGGGTTTGGGTATCCATGTGTATTTAATAGCTCCCCTGGTGATTGGAATTATACAGTCACATGCTGCATAACAACATTTTGATCGACGACCGAACATATATATGATAATGATTCCACAAGATTATAATGGAGCTGCCTTATACAAGTTTTACCATTTTTTATATTTTATGCTATATTTTGACTGTATCTTCTCTGTGTTTAGATATGTTTAGATACACAAATACTTACCATTGTGTTACAATTGCCTACAGTATTCAGTACAGTAACATGCTGTACAGGTTTGGAGCCTGGAAGCAATAGATCATACCAGATAGCCTAGAAGTGTAGTAGGTTTTACTGTCTAGGTTTCTGTAAGTACCCGCTATGATGTTTGCACTACAACAAAATCACCTAACAATATATTTATCAGAACTGTATCCCTGTCGTTAAGCCACACAGGACTGTATTGAAAACCTATGAGGTTCATGACTTTTTTAATATGGAATATGATTCTTCTTTCATTTGTAAAGTGATACAAATTACGGTATAGTCTTATTTATTGAACATTCTCCTACTTATTCCCTACTTGCACACTCTATCACCATCTTAGTAATGGGGAAACTCAATTCTCCCTGAGATAGCCAATGCCTACCTCGCAACCCTCACTTGGTCACTTTGTCCACTCTTCTTGTTCTTTTGATTTTCCCCACATCCCTCCCTACAAGCTCATCCACATTACGGGTGCTGCAGACCAATAGGAATTGCTGCTCCTTTCCCTGCTGTGTCAATGGCTGCTTCTGTGGCGGAGTTGGGGGAGAGGGGCTTAGCATGAGTCAAACGAGTCAGAGGGTGGGTGTGTAGCAGAGCCAGGACCACCTGGATACAAAGCTTCAACAGTAACAGGGCCCATCAAATTGAGGAATTGCCTCAGATATCCCTCCTATTTCCTATTTCTTTTAAATAATATTCAGCCTGAAAAATATTTTGTCCCTTTAACCAATAGTCAACTCTTCTCTGTGTATCTTAAATCTTTTTTTTTTTTTTTATTTCACTTGGGTTGAGATAAATGACTACTGGAGGTAGTTAAATTACACTAAAATTTGTAGGAAGACTTTCTAAATGTCCATTTAAAGGTCATATTTGTTTAAAAAAATCTTTTAAAATATAAACAATAACACACTAAGCTAAAAATAAAAAACAAATAACCAAAAATTACAAATGAATTCTTAGAACTCAGGCATTAGGACACTATTCCTTGTCTCTGAACTGGCTCCCTGAGAGCAGGGATTATGTTTTATTTATATTTGTATTGCCAGCATTTAGCATTGTCAGGCTGAAATAGCTGGCAAATGCTAGTGGTATTTTTTTCTTACAATGGCAAATTCTAATGTTCTAGAGATTTGTCTTATTTAATCAGTGTTCAATCATAGGAATATATCTCATTTTATAATTTTATTTTTATAGTTAAGGGAGGTATTCATTTTGTATTTTCCCACCATGTAAACTTGGTAGCATTTTTTCAAATATCTTTGATCATTAAATATTTATTAGTTATGATGTCTCTGGATGGAACAAAGATGGTAACAATCAAGTTAAAACTGAAATGTCTAATCCTGAACGTATGGAATTCCAACAGTCAGTTTTTACCCCAAAGCTAAGAAAAAATGTACTACCTCTAGCATAACAATTCATGCATTTAAATGAAGGCTTATATTTTTGTCAGTAGCAGTTAATAGTTCAAAATAATATTTGATTTAGATCGTTGCTTCTCAAAGGGAAATAAAGTAGAGAATAATGCATTACTTTGGCCCTTGATTTGAATTTTAAACATCATTAAAAGAAGACTATAAATTTTTAATGTTAATCAAAGGGGAAAAGGGCTAAGGATTAAAAAAATTATTGATAAACACAGAGTTGGGCAAACTCCTTTGGAGTGTTAAAATTTTAAATTAAATACAAACTGAAGAGGGAAATGAGATATTTGAAAAGTACAATGACAACTTATACATGAATATAGATTTCACGTTTTTCAATAAGCAATTCTTGATATCCTATGTGAAAGCACTGTATTATCATTCCTACTTAACGGTGTAAAGGGTTAGGGAGTTGCTCAAAGTCACATGGCAATTAGGTATCAGAAACAGCATCAAACATAGATAATCTGATTTCAAATTCAATGCTCTGTCCATCATAGCTGTGGACCCGTGTGGCCACCTAGGACTATGCGAGCTGGATATATGACAGTGCTTACTGCTAACTTGCTAGAGGGACTAGCTAGTGGCAGGCATTTGAGAACCTACTAGTGGTTTGGCATAAATCTTTGCTACTCAGAGTGGTCCCTGGACCAGCAGCATGTACATGACTTGGGATTTGAAACGTGGCATCTGGTGCCCCACCACAGACTTAATACGTCAGAATCTGCATTTTAAACAAGATTCCTATGCAATCTTTATGTATCTTAAAATATGAAAAGTAGTAATGTAAAGTCTAGATGTGAAATCAGGGTTTCTGAGTTCAGTCTCAGCCCTGCCACAAACTAGCTATGGCACTTAAGTAAGTCATTTAACTTTTTAGAGCATGAGTTTCTTTATCTGTAAAATGGGGATGATAATATCTGTCTTAGAGGATTACTGCAATGATTACATGAATAAAAATGTCTGGAGCCCAGCAGGAGTTTAAGAAATGCACACTGAATTCATACACAAGTGGCCAGATGTGTAATAAGATAGTTCAGGCTCTTAGAGAATTTGGTGAACTCCCAAATTCCATATTATGTTGCATCAAAGAAATACCTGTGTTGGAATCCATTTAAATTAAGCTTTCTGGGATATCCACATTTTTATGCCCTAGAGATTTGCTACAGAATTATTCTCAGCAGAGCAATTATAGGTGAGGCTGCCCTATAATGAGATATCTTTTCTGCTTCATTAAATAAACCCCCTTGAATGGGCTCCGAAATGGACCTGCCTCACATGAAATTCCATTATCTTGAAAGTAATCTCATAAGAAAGCCCTGCTGTGGGTTCAATTGTGCTGGATGCCTAATGCTTACCATCAAGGGAATGTGTTCTAGAGCAGTGATTCCCAAAAGCTGGTTTTCATAACAATGCTTTACTGACCCGAGGGGAAATAAAAAATAAAAACAACTTAGCTTTTCATAAAATAAAAAGTCCCTATTTTTAAAATTTCCTTCATTCTTAGAGTATGACCTTTCTATTTTCTTTCTACCTTTCTGGTGTCAAACTGCTCCATATTTAATAAATCAATGGTGGTAATAGACGGTAATTTTTATAATGTTCTGGCACAATACAAACGCAGTGTCAATCCATTCCCCTCACTTATATATATAAAAAATTATGGGTCCTTGAAATCCAAACATTCTGAACTATTGTTATAGAAACACCTGCTTAAAAGGAAATCCTTCCCTATGAAATTGGTGTTGGGCACAGAACATTTTAAATTATAAAATGTAGGGACCATGCTACAAAGTGGTAAGTGGAGGGCAAACCCATTCTGTGTAGGCATATCACAGAATACAGAGCTTCTCAAACTGCGGTGTGCACAAAAGCGCCATCTGGGATCTGTTAAAATGCAGATTCTGATTCTGCAGGTGTGGCAGGGTCTGGAATTCTGTATTTCCAATCAGCTGGAAAGCAAAGCAAAGACATCGGGGTTAAGCTGGTGAGCTCTGACTGCCTGAGTTCAGATCCTGGCTCCACCACTTCCAGCTGTTGAACTTTGAGCAAATTACTTAACCTGTTTATCCCTCAGTTTTCTCATTAGTAACCAAATAATAATAGTCCTGTCTTATGGGCTTGCTGTGAGAATAAAATGGAATAATGAATGTAAATATTCCCAGAATGTAAAATATAGTATCTGACACATAGGAAGAGCTCCATAAATGTGAGTTATTACTTTAACTTCACAGATCAGTGAGTGGAGCGTCAAGATATTAAAAAAGGATTAGCACCCGAAGGAGTTCCTACGTGATGAAATCAGAAGAGTTCAGGTTGGTAAGGGATAAGCCTTGTGCTGTCTTCTTTGACTGGTTCAGTGGGATTGTTTGAAGCTGTGAATCTTGAAAGTTGTGTATAGATTTGTTCTAATTCAAAAGGTGGAAGCCTCATAATTACTAAGATCCTAGGATCAAGGTTGAAATGGTGGTATTGTTTACGTTGCGTGCCACAAACTTACGAGAATATTTGACAATATCTTTGAGTGTTTTTCCTAAAAATGGCAAGAAACATCTGATTACTACACATCCCTCAATCTTTACATTTTCCTAATTTATTAATTAATCTTTTCCTACTTTTTATTGACAGCCAAGCAATTTATTAAATAGTAAATAGTATGTATTGCTTAATATGCAAATACAACTACATGAGGCCAGTCTTATATTTTTTCCTTTTAGAAACCCTACTGTTTTTATAGTGGGTGAATTTGAACAGGCTATCTTTTAAAATTACAGGGAATAGCATCAAGGCATGAAAAAATGCTTTGGTATGAATCCATGTTTTTATATTCAGCTTTTACCTTTTGCCTTATTGGTTTGGCTTCTGATATGAACACAAACACAAGAGCAAATGATGATTGATTTTAATGAATCTTGAGAAAGATTGATGAGTTGGTCATAGAGCTAAGGATTAATCTTACCTAAATAACTGGTTCAACTTTATTTAGTAAAAAAAAAAGCATACACAAAGTTATTTCATTGGGCACATTTAAATAAATGTCTGCTATGTCATGAAATCCTAAAAGAGTAAATTAGACTGTTTTTTGAAAGTTAAACTGTTGTCCTCTGAATCACTGCATACCATTGTGTCTTAATTATTATAAAATATTATATTATAAATTTATTCATCTAGTTAATGACTATGTAATGAAAACAAAAGGAGTTAATATTTTATCAAGAGCACAAGGAAACCAATACATAAACAGAATATCCCTAATGGGTTTATAAGGTACATTGCAATTATTGTGTCAATCAATAGATATTTTCAAATCTCCAGGGCCTTTGTCTAGTTCTTTTCTGTTCCTTTTTTGTGTTCTTACCTTTAACCACAACCCCTCCTCTGTACGCTTCTACAGCTGACTTCATACCAGCCATTTGGCAAGCATGTTATATGCCTCACAATACCTCCCAAATAATAAGCATCCTGTGGGAGAAATGCTAGTATCCTTCACTATCTACTTTCACCTTCTCCCTCAGTAAGAGAACCTATGAACGGCCATCTGGAATAAAAACCATATTTCTCAGGTTCCCTCGCCAGGTATGTGTGGCCACACGACTAAATTCTGGTCAATGGGGAAAAAAGGGAAGTTGTGGGTTCAACAAGTGTGCTTATAGGGACACAGTATGCCTCTCTCCTTCGTCTTTTTCCCTTTTGGCTGGCCAGAATGTGTATGTGAGGACAGCAGCAGGAGCAGTCATTTTGGATCATGAAGTCAAAGCCATTTTTTAAGGAACAAAATGTACTCTGGCACCCTGATTATCGTACTGTACCAGCTCTTGACTACCAACATTTATGTGAGAGAGAAATAAACTTTCTCCCTTCAGACACCGTTATTTCAGGTTTCCTGTCATTTGCAGCCAAACCTAACCCTAACTAACACACCCTCACATGCTTGCCTTCCTATCTACCTTTCAAGTGTGATCGTTATGCCTGGTTTCTGTCATTCATTCTATGTTACTCAAATCCTTACTAGGAGCTAAGGAAAAGGGAGAGGTGTACTAAATAATATCTGAGCACACTCAGTATTAAAGGAGTTAAATTTAGGAAAACAAGGGTGAAAGAGGCTACAAATATTTTCTATTCCCAGTAGTTTTGGTTTATTAAGAGACATTTTAGGTAAGATTTCAGAGTTAACTCCCAAGATAATTAGACAAAAGCTAGGCCAGATGTCTAAGCTAAGTTTTGGCCTCAAAATAATTACCTTTGTTAATTACTAGTAATTAGTGTCAGCATCCAAAACTTTCCTAAAAATCCTGGGAGAGGGAGAGAGAGAGAGAGAATCGTGAGGGAAGGAGAAGAGGAGAGGAGAGGAGGGGAGAGGAGAGAAGGAGAGAGAGAGAGAAAGAAAACACAAGCACTTTCCAGTATAATTATATCTTGGGGTTAATAAAACCTGCTTCAAATTTGAACACGAGATTTTATGAAAAACTGGCTATTTTCTTTCAGTTAATGCAGATATCTTTTGCTTCCATCTAGACCTAATTTGAAGCTTTTAGAGCATCTTTTATTTTATGCTTTTCTTTTTTCATTGCCAAAATGATTATTTGTCTTTATCTATAAAATTATACCTTTAACCCTCCCCCAACTGGGAAGAAAAATTTCAGTTCAAAATGGCCCTGGCAGAACTGCTTCCAGTTCTTCATGGAGTCTTTCATTAGCATCCTTTTCTTACAGAGGCTGCTGGGCTTTAGCTCAAAGGACATCAGAGGATTCTCTTGGTGGTTTATGGATAATGTAGATTTTTCAGCACTAATTACATAGTACAGAAATTTACATAGCGCATCCTTCTTTGTGTGGATGACCCTTTATGAGAACAGAAATATATATAGATGAATCTATTTGTGTGCTATCTAATCACTTCATATCTACCCAGGCCTCCTTTTTTGTACTTAGTTTCCTTTTAAATATCTAGGGGCATCATTTTCTGGTATTGACCATTAATAATTCATTGTATATGTAGTCATTTTAACAGGCTGGCAAGTGACAGTGGAAATAATACTTTACTCTTTAAATCTCAACCATGACATCTCACATTTGACTCCTGCCCATCCCCGTCCCCCCATGGTGAATCAATTACTCCTTTACGGCGTCTCTATTTAAACGTTTATGGGTTTGTCTCCCTCACCAGATGGTTAGAGGGAAGGAATCATGTCTTCACTGACTTTTCTTTTTTATATCTCCAATGCCAAGCAGGTATACATAGTAGGCACTGAAATGTTTTTTTTTAAATGTTTTTTGTAATTAATGAAATATGCGGTCACTAATACCAGGCCAATGGGACTCCCAGTTACATACTTTGGTCATTCTATAGGTTCGGTGAGTCATGTGATAGACCAATTTTTCCCACTATCTAATTTGTGTTTTAGTGGTGATTCTCAAGTTTATTTTAGTCCATGGGATATATTTTATGCCAAGATATTGACAAACTTACCTGCTTACAAATAGAAAAATAATTATTTATAAAGCACACTAGAGTAGGAAGGAAAATAAAGTTTGATGGTAAAGTAAAATGGTGTTATTTTGTTTTTAATAAGTATCATGTATAAATTATCAGCCCATGCTTAAAGTAAAGATGGTTATGTTTCATCATGAAGACTACATACCAAGAGGGGACAATTCATATACTTATTAACTGCCTATTTTTAAAAAATCTATATTCTACCCATCACCGTTATTCTAAAACTTTATGGCTTTTATAGTATACATCTAAATTACAAAACTAACTGCATTTTTATACATGTTACCATTCATTGTAAGGTTTGTTAACAGAGAAAACGCTTGAGGTATGTTCTTGTGGTTATTTCTATACGTCATGTGCACACAGGCATATTAATTTGCAGGCACAGCTTGTTTACTGTATGTAGACTGGGAACTGCGTATTCCTGCTATCATTAAACATCCTCACCCCATGATCACTGTTCATTACAGTATGGTCAGAACCACTCAGTGTAATTGCAACTTTCCATTTCACAGCCTCCTGTCACCAATCTATATTTTCTTTAATCCCATACCTCAAGTGCTGTTCTGAACTGTCCTGCTGCCACAGCGTATTTCTTTTGTCTATAGCAGGAGCTGGCATCCTTTAAGGCTACCTGAAGCCATTTGTCAATCTGAGGCAGGAAGCTGAAATTAGGTACACTCAAAGGGTCCACTATTTCAGCGGCTCGGCATGTTGGCTGAATCCCAGTGGACACGAAGGAGTCTACAAACTCATAGCTCACGTCCTCTTCATCAATGTAGACCAACTTCACTTCCACATCCATTATGTTCTTTAAGGGGATGCGAGGCAGAGGCATGGTGATTAACTGATTGTCAGGTTCTATTATCTTTGCCTCTTTCTTTCCAGCTGGCTTTTCTTCACTTTCTGCCTTCCGTTTAAAGGCCACTTTCTCTAAATCATTGCTTTGTTTTTCTTTGATGCTCTTTGTCATTTTTATTCTTTCAACTGTGATTTCTAACTGTTTATCTCCATAGTTTTTCTTAATCTCTTGTGACATTTCTAGGATGTTAGGTGGATTTGCTAAGGTGGACACATTGTTGCTTGTGTTTGTCTTTGGAACAAGCTGATCATGATAAATCCTATTCACTGCATTCTCCAAACTCCTGCTGCTTCCTGCATCCATTGCTCCTGCCCAAAACTCCTGGAGGGTTGAGAAGAGGGAAAATAATTAAAATAATGTTTTGAATTCCAGTGGTTTAGACTATAGTCAAATTCATTTAAAACACTATTTTATTCATTATAGGGATTTATTGCCTTGGAAGCACAATTGTATTTACATCATATGCTGACTGTTTCACTGGGGTGGTATATGTTTCAATCTCAAAATCCACCACGATAAGAATTTGTTTAAAATACATCTAGACATTGTCTTAAAAAATAATCATTTATAGCTGGACAACATTGAATGAATATTTTTATAGGGTGCCCAAACCCATAAATAGGAAAATCTTATATATAGCCACTGAGGACAAAAAAGACCAAAAAAAAAAAAATCCATCTTCATATTAATTTCCTCAGAAAGGCAGGTGGTCTAGAACTCATTATAAAATACACTACCAACCTGAATAATAGACTTGGGAGTCCAAAGAAACCACAGCTGCTTCCCCTGAAAAGCTTTAAAACACGTTGTGGGCACAATGTTTCCTCAATTTGTTTCTTCTGCTAATAATGAAATCTCAACTTTAAACACCTTTAAAGACAACTATTGTTCAGAACAGACTTTAAAGCAGAAGAACATGACCTTCAACCTCACATTAATGTAAGCCACATATTCATCTTGAGTCTACCATATTAATATTTTTGAAGCAATGGTATTAGCATTGTATATTATATCAAGATGAAGCATTTTCCTGAAAGCACTATGCTCAAAATATATGGCTAATAGTCTTTTGGTTCCAAGGTTTCTGTATACCATATTTGCTTCTAGATTTGTTTCAAAATATAAAATGTCCTGAGATCTAATAATTATTTGGTATGGTTGGTTTCTGTCATTTTGGATTCTTTCACCTATCACATTCTGTCCTAAAAACAACTTTGTGGGGTAAGTAAGAATAAGGACTACATTTTGCAAAGAAACTAAGGGAAAGAGAGGTTGAATTGCTTATTCAAGGTCATACTGCTGTTTGTTCACAGAACCTACCCTTTCCTCCCTGGGACTGCTAATCACTAGCTCCCAGCCTGGGGCACTTCCTCTATAGCATGCTGCTCTTTAGCACAGCTATTAATAATAGCAGACTTCTATCAAACCACAAAGAAAGAGGAAAACAGCAAGAAAGAAGGGCTGACTATAATAATAAGATAACAATAAGACAAAAGCTATCATTTGTGCTTTTCGTCTATAAGGACAGTGCCTGACTCAAGAGAAAGTCTTGAGTAGCTTTGCAAAGCTTGTAATTTTGTTAATGTTGTTGATTATTTTCATTTGTTTGCTGGAAAGACAGCAGTTTGCCTATAAAGCACCTCTAAAACACCCTGAACTTTGACCCAGTAGATCCTCAAGGAAAGTGAAGGAGGAAATGAAACTGTGCTTCTGGTTCTAACCTTTGAGGTACTTTCCCCCTCCTTACCAGTATACACATGCACCATGAGAAAAAGTTCAAGGTCTTATGTGGACATGTCAAAGAACCTACCTGACTGTCTTTACTGTCTCATAAGAAAGATCACATTTCCGTAATTCTAATATTAATTACAGCTATCTTGGATATTAATTTGTAAAAGTTAAATACTAAAATGATATTCCCCCAGTGATTTATACTGACATACCAGAGTTGTGTTTCTATGGAGTGAAAACATTTAAAAAGTTGAAATTTTTGCCAGTCTGTGTGTAAGCGCAAACCAAGGGCCATTCAGACTATAATGCTAGGCTGGATAAAGGGAAGCCATTTTGCTCCCAGTATGCTTTCAGTTTGCTCTGTCTCAAAAGTTTAGAATTAACCTGTTACCTGCTTACATAGCTGCAGGGCATAAGATTAGAAAAGTACTTTGAGGAAAAACAGATCAAGTATCTGGAACAGGCCAACCACAGACTGCTAGTGACAAGATCCACCAGGTGACCTATTGTTTGGTGATAACATGATGACTTGCATGAAGCTTGCTTTTTGCCACCAACCTCCTTCACCCTCTCCCTTTATAAGTTGCTCAGTAAGCAGGGGAGATGAGATGGCCTTTGAGACAGCAGTCTGCCATCTCCTCAGGCTACCGGCACTTGAATAAACCACCTTTGCTTCACCACCACTCTCCTCTCACGTCTGGCTCTGGGGTGTTAGACAGCCAAACCCACGTTTGGCGACATGTGTTATACTCAGCATTGAAGGAGATCAACAGGGATCATGGGCCCCACCAACACAGCTTTACTTTGGGCAACGCCCTCTTCCCTTTTCCTCTCTTGGAATCATTTGCCGTCAAATATGTATTTGCCATCAAATATATCTTTTGGATTACTAATATGGCTACTCTGAGTGGCAAGGGGAAAACTTTTTTGGCCATCACTCTTATCTTGAGTTTGCTTTTGTGCCACATATGGATTGAGTAAAAATTAGCTTATATTCTTCAGTTAAGATCTTTGGTTTATGGACACTCCTGGGTATGCATCTGTGTGAATAAGTTTCTCTCAGTAGCAGAGCTGCTGCTCTTGAAACTTGTTTAAAGCTCAAAATACCTGGTTTTAAAGATCTCTGGTTCATATTCATTCTCACAATAGACTGTAAAAATATAAACAGGAAATGTTGGTTTGTGAGCCGCCTCAAAATTTTCATGATATCTTCCGGGTATCTTATCTAAACTCGCTCTCTACTTAAAGCACCAGAGGCTAAAATGTGTCAGAATATCTGTAGCTGTTGTCGTTAGTAACATTTTTAGCATCTACAGCAGCATTAGCTATCTGATGTATTTATTTCACATCTCTTGAACACATATAAGAGTATAAAGTTTTCTTTATAACCATTTCTTCTAGACGGTAATTGTTCTCTCTCTGTCTCTCTCTCCAATTCCCTCCCTCCCACTCTCTCTTCCTCCGCCTATTTTTTTCTCCAAACTCCCCCCACCCCAACCATCCTCCCAGCTGTCTCCCACCCAAGCCTTTCTCTCCCTGCAAGAAGAAAGGTTTTATTATTTTTAAGAAATAGGCTTCTGAATACTTCTGCATCAGTCCTTAAACCTCTCTATGGAAATCATTATTTTGGTTTTCAGGACAGTTTTATACAAGAAACAATAATAGAGAAGGAAAAAAAGTGTATGTGGCATACATAGAGCACTTAGAGGGAATAAATATGTCAGCAAATGTTTAGCTTTCAGATATTCAGAAAATCAATTACCCCAAATTTACCCAAAAGACAATAATTCAGCCTCGTCCCCTCTAAATTGAGAACAAATACTTGAATGTCTAAAAGTCTCCTAGATGCACAGGCTGAAAAAAACAAACCCAAACAATATTTTTCAGTGCTGGTTGCAAATCAGGTCACTTCAATTTCAGATTTAGAGCCTATTCTTTATAAAAAGTTGTTGCACAAGTAGAGAAGAGTTATGGAACCTCCTGCTTACAGCTTTTAAAAATTATAAAACTCCATTTAAATAATGTGGAATTAAAGGCCTTTTACCACCTAGCCCAATTGGTGTTTTAAGCCTTTGTTAGCACTACTTCTATAAATTCCCTGAAGTCAAGCTGAACTTCTTGTTAATTCCAAAAGATGCCCATTTTCAGTCTATCAACAAAGAATTCCCCATCTTCCTGTTTCCACTTCATTGTACCTGTCCAAACCTAGCCAGGAGTTATCCATTTTTACCTCCTCAGAATCCTGATGGCATTGACAGCACTTATTTTTTATATCACAGTTGTGCCTGAATGGCTTATTTCTTCTAATAAGCTCCCTAAAAGCAGAAATATGCTTTACTTATCTTGACATTAGTTCGGAGCTTTGCATAGAGTCAGCATTCGATAGATGTTGATCAATATGAATGTTGTGAATCAAAGGCTAATTTACATATTTTAAGAGAAACAAAATTGGATTTTTTATAAAGGTATGGCCTATAACTTTCAAAAAGATGTTTCTGAGGGGTTGTGCTGGACTTTTTTGTTGTTATTGTTTTAAATTTGGTCCTAGGTGAAGTACATTTTCTTCTCTGATAATTCAAGTGAATCATGTACCAGCTAGATTTAAACTATCAACCTCTTCACTTTTTTTTAGTAGTCAAGTTGATTAACATGACATTAGTCAGTGTTTCTGAGGCACTGAGCTACACTTTAATCATTACTTCAATAAAAATACTTTTAGAGAAAACTATTAGACAGTCATTATGTATGTCAAAGAAGTGTTTGCTGATAACATTCTGTAAAAATGCTCATTCTTTAATTTAGAAGACAGCCTGTAAAATTGATTCCCTCATAGAAACAGGCCTGAAAAAAAGATCTCCAGCAAATATTGATATGAAACATTAGAACAGTCTCCAAGTTTTATAATAAATACAAGTACAAGAAACAAAGAGAGGTTAATGTTCAATCATTTCCAGCGGGTAACCATTTTAAATTTATTCAGTGGATTTTCAACACATTTATTTTTTTTCTTCAAGTATTTCATCAAGTATTCTGTTCTAGGTGGGAGTTTCTATTGCTTCATTGATTCAATCAGTGGTTTACATGGCTATTAGTACCACAGATTATTTATTAGATTTTTGATTGAAATAGGCAGCTCAAACATGGGCAATTCAGAAAAAGAGAATCCTTAAAAATGTGCTCTCTGAAACATTCAGCATCACAGTTGCTATGGTTTTCTTTCTTAAAAAAAAAAAAAAAAAGATCTAATTTTAACTTGCTGTTAAATGTAACCAGAGAGACGTTATGTGGAAAAACACCTTGCTTGTTAGTCTACCAGTACTTTTAAATATTTTTAAAAACACACTAAAAATATTTCTTTAATCCAACAATCATTTATTGAGCACCTACTATGAGCAAGGTACTGTAATAGATAATATGAGGGAGATTAAACATGACCAAGACAAGGGTCTTGGCATCCTACTGTTCATAGCTGGGAGTGAAGGTAGGTGTAGGATAGGGAGAGAAGATGCATAGATAAATAACTTTATACTGAGAAGATGCTCTCTTACGATTATGAACTGATGGAGAGGCAGAAATGTATCACAGTCCTTTTTCTATATTGATGTGTAGTTCTTTCAGAGCCTGGACTATAATAGACCATCAATGCACATTTGTTGTTAGAATCAATGTTAGTCTGAGTTACTATATACTACTGTACTATGGTAGCAATAGTGGACATGTTTCTCTGGGAACATGGGACTGATGCAGTTTCAAAATATTTGAGAAGGCTTTTTAAAAAAAATTTTTAGAGATGAGATCTCACTCTATTGCCCAGGCTGGAGTACAGTGATGCAATCATAGCTCACCTACATCTTGCAACTCCTGGGCTCAAATGATCCTCCCACTTCAGCCTCCCAAGTAGCTAGGACTATAGCCATGCACCATCATGCCTGGCTAATTTTTAAAGTTTTTTTTTTGTAGAGACAGGGTCTTACTATGTTGCCCAGGGTGGTCTCAAACTCTTGACCTCAAGCGATCCTCCCGAGTTGGGGTCTCAAAGTACTCAGATAGGCGTGAGCTACTACACCTAGCCAAGAAGGTTTTTTCAGAAAAGCAAGATGAGAAATGTCCCTATGAAAGCAATTGCTCTTTTCTTTTATCCAAGTACCCATTAGAAATGGTACACTATTAGCAGAAGGGAGAGGTACATTTGGCTTACAATGCTTGTTAGCAGTTGCACTGTCTGTGGGATGGACATGTTTAAAGCTCTGATTCAGGCAGGGCAAAGGCAATATATGTAACCTAAACATTTGCACTCCCATAACATTCTGAAATAAAAAAATATAATAATAAAAAAGAAATATAAAACATACCAGATAGTATTATATGCATAATAATAACCAACAGGTATTCTCTGTTTACAAAGTTATTTCAATGGATTAACCCATTTGTTTTTTTTACAACTCTTTTGTGTAAATATTATTAGCCTTATTTTACTAATGAAAAATCAAGATATTAAACAACTTGAAAGAGATCACCAAGAAAGTTTACAAGACCTGAGACTTTAAGCCAAGACATTTGATGTCAAATTCCATGCCTTTTGGACCATAGGATAATAAATTCTTCTACATTGCATCCCTAGTTGATTGGGATTTGTACTTTCCTTGCCATAAAATTGTTTTTTATATTTAATAACCAGGTGTTTAGCTGTATTGCTGTTTTGTTGGGTGAGACTCCCTTTAAAATGTTAACAAATAAACTAGTAATTTTTGGTTAACCTGAGTATATGAACCAAATTTGTTAAGAAAGGCATTAGTTTTTGAGTGTTTTGAAAGATCTTCAGTTGTAAATGTAATTATGGCCCTGTTATATTTCAGCAGCCATTAAATTCAGAAAAAAATGATATGGACATAATACTTTCACATGAATAGATTCCAAGGACTTCAAACTCAAAATTGCCAAATATTTACTGATCACTAAATCACTAAACGGGAATAATGACATCAAAGCAACTATACTTCTTTGTACCTGGTATATTGTAGACATTTGCCACACTGTGTCAGACAGAGCATTAGAAGGAGGACTTTATCATGGTATTCTGTAGTGTGAAGAACATAAGTTTGGAGTTGCAAAACAAGGTTTGAATTCTAAGTGTATTAGTTATTAATTGCATATTCTAGGAGAAATTATCCAACCTCTCTAAACTTTATTTCCCTCCTCTGGAAATTGGGAATGATTGGATACATGAAAATCATGTGAGAATCAAATGAGATGATTTATATAAGAGAAGAGCACTTTGTAAGAGAAGAGGTCTGGTAATTCCAAAGCAGCTCCTTGAATGAACATGCCTCTGCTCTTTCAAAGGCTAAGTCCTTTTGCCTGAATCCTACCCCTCCATCCCCTCAACAACTTTGCTGCTGCAATTGCCACCTTTCCATACCACCTTTTCTTCTCCTTATTGGATTAACCCTGTTGATGCACATGCTGATCTACCAACCCTTTTCTTTTAAGAAAAACAAACTCTTTTGACTTTCATATTACCAAATGCAATGGTCACCCCTAGGCTCCTATCTGCCAGACCTCTTGGCAGCACTCTTCACAGTTGATACTCTCTCAGTAGTGGAACATTTCTTCGCACTTCATGTGACACCTTGCTTTTCCAATTTTCCTATCACTTCACTCACCACTCATTCTCGGTCTCCTGGATTGGCCTCCCTGTTCTGTTCCATCCAAGAGCCTAGTCCTGGAGCCCTTCTTTTCTTCAACTACATTCTCTGCTTAGGTGATCATGTCTAGTCCTATGGCTTCAAATACCATCATATGCTCCTAACTCCCAGTGTTACAACTCCAGTCTTTATATACTCTAAAAACTACACAATTGTATACTCAATTATCTATGCAACATCTCTACTTGGGTTTTCTAATACATCTTAAAATTAACAACTCCCCAAAAAACCACTCAATCTCTAGGCTCTCAAATTGTCCCTTTCTCAGTCTTCCCATCCCAGTATATGCCACCCACGTCTACCCAGGTGGCCAAGACAGAACTTTACAAGTTATTTTTGATTGCTTTCTTTAACTAACCCTCCTCCTACAATTCATCATTTGGTCCTGTTGACTCTTTCTTTCCAAGGTCTACCTCTTTCCATATCCCTGACCAAAACCCTCCTCTAGGCTCTGTAATCTCCTGCCTACATTATTAAAATAGCTTCTTCACACATAGTCGCCCAAGTCATCCTTTTAAATGAAAATCAGATCCCACTACATTCTTATTTAAACCTCTTAATGGCCGCCCATAATACCTGGAATAGAATATCAACCCTGATGCCTCTCCCCTCTTTGAAAACTAGTCACATATCTCCTCCCTCCCCCTTGTCTACTATGTTCCAACCCCCTCGCATTCATCCTGTTCTGCTAACTTAACAAGTTCATTCCCACTTCAGAGCCCTTGCACTGGTTGGGCTGGAAGGTTCTCTCCACTGTGTTTTTATGTTATTCAGATCATAGCCAAAATGTCTATTTCCAAAGAAGCTTCCTCTGATGAACTAAAATGACCACCCCCAGCCAGTCACATATCTTTATTTTTTTATATATTTAATCTCTATGTACTCCTATCACAGTGGTATTTACTTATCTATATTTCACTCAAATCTATACTCTTCCACCAGAATGTGAGAAATTGTACCTTGTATACCAAGTTCACTGCTATATATTCAGAATGTGCTCCAATTCACAACTGCAAAGATGTGGAAACAACCCAAGTGCCCATCAATACAGGAGTGGATTAATAAAATGTGGTATATGTATACCATGGAGTATTATTCAGCTATAAGAAACAATGGTGATATAGCACCTCTTGTATACTCCTGGATAGAGCTGGAACCCATTCTACTAAGCGAAGTATCCCAAGAATGGAAAAACAAGCACCACATGTACTCATCATCAAATTGGCTTTAACTGTTCAACACCTAAGTGCCCATATAGGAATAACATTCATCGGGTGTTGGGCAGGTGGGAGGGGGGAGGAGGGGATGGGTGTGTACACACCTAACGGGTGCGATGTGCATCGTCTGCAGGATGGACACGCTTGAAGCTCTGACTGGGGGGGGGCAAGGGCAATGTATGTAACCTAAACATTTGTACCCCCATAATATGCTAAAACAAAAAAAAGAATGTGCTCAACACAGTACGTACATAGTATATATTTGATGACTGGACAAATGGATGATTATATCTTACACAATTAATAAAAAATTCAAAAGTATCTTTGCTGTTGTTGCTGTTAAATGACTTTACAAAATCTTACAATTTAGTTGGGAGTCACCTAAATGTGCACTAACTTTTCACACATTGGCTTCACCATGGAAAGCTTCTTCAGGTGCCATGGCATCCTGATTTTTTCCTTTCTTCCTTATTTTTATTGTTTGTTACTCTAAGCCAAAGCAACAATATTTATGATGCCCCTATCCTGGTGTTTTTTATTTTAGGCTTTGTTAGGAAGTAAATAATTTCCCTGATTCTTTGTTGACATAAAGCATGGCTCATTGAGAGCCAAAACCTTCAGAAAAATCAGTCCTTTTTGGAGAGGTGGTAATGCTGCAACTTGCTATCATTACAAGTATGTTCCATAAGGATACAACCACACTTCTCTAAAATTCTTAATCTAATTTGTAAAAACTGTAATTCATTTGCTGTGGCAGGAATATGAGGGTAGGAGAAGTAATGTTTCACTGTACTTTAGAGACCTTTGGCTACATTTCATCTTGAAACATAAAGGCAATCAGCCTGCCAAATTCATGAGCATCCTGAGAGAAAGTTAGAATCTTGTTCTGCTTCTCTGCAAACATTGCTCTATCCTTCTATAAAAGTAATCCAAGTTTTTATTTACTTAAGAGGCTGTACAGATATGTGATGAAAAAAACTTCCTTTAACTTTGGTCAACTTGTTAATTCTATTGATAAATTTCTTATTTTTAGACTTTCACATTTTATTTCCTTATATATATATATTATTTCAGAATATTATGGGGGTACAAATGTTTAGATTACATATATTGCCTTCGCCCCACCCTGCAGCTCAGAGTTGTAGAAGGGTAGAGATGAAAAGGCTTTTAAAATACTCTAATCTAATCTGTTTATGTTGCAGATGAAGAAATGGAGTTTTAGGCAGGTGAAATGACCTGGTCATAGTCACATAGTAAATTAGTGCTTAGTAACCACATCTTGCAACTCTTTCAGAATTCTTTCTAGCTTACTCCACTGTTCCCACCACAATGTATAAGGTAAATGGTAATCACAATTGACAGTTCCAAATAAAAAAAGTTTATTGGACAGTTCAATGCTTTGTTTGTAGAGACTTACAAAATTAATGGACAGTAACTATGAAAATGTATCTTTTGAACTACCCTTTAAAGTACTTAAGTAATTATTCTCAAACATGTTTTAAAGTTAAATCTACCCAGAGGTGGGAAATTCATCTTTAGAAATGAACACAACTTTTTATTTGAAATAATTTTAAATTCACAGAAAAGTTGTCAGAATAATGTCAAGAACTCATAATTGCTCTTTACCCATATCTACTGATTTTAAACATCTTTAATAACATTTACAATTTTATTTCCCTAATGTGTGTGTAGAAATGTATAGGCATGCACGTGCACGCACACACACACACATAATTTATGTTTTCCAAGCCATTTGAAAATAAGCTAAATACATGATGTCTCATGACCCCTTAATACTTCAGTGCATATTTCCAAAGATCAAGAATATTTCTTTATTGTAACATAATACAGTCACCAAATTCAGGGATGTTAATATTGATACAATATTGTTGTCTAATCTACAGTCTCTATTCCCATTTTGTCAGTTGTCTAAATAATGTCCTTTTAGTATTTTTCCTCTGGGATAAGATCCAGTCCCAGATAACGTAGTGCATATAGTTGTCATGTCCCTTTAGTTTCTTTACTCTGGTACTTATTTTTTTTCCCCCATGGCATTGCCAATTTTGAAGAGTATGAGCCAGCTATTTTATACAATCTATCTCAATTTTGATTTTTCTGATAGCTCCTCATGATTAGATTCATCTTAACCATCCCTAGGCAGAATACTACAAAATGATATTGTGTCCTTCCCAGGATATCACATTCAGAGGCACACAATGTCCTTTCTTTGGTGATGTTAATTTTGATCACTTGGTCAAGATGTTATCCAGTTTCACCAGAATTACAGATTTTCCCCTTGCAACTTACATGAAGTCTGTGGGAAGACACTTTGAAACCATTCGATTATCTGCTTCCTCATGAAACTTTCCTCCCTTGATTTTGCATCCACTGATAATTCTTGCCTGAACCAATCTAAACTGTTATAATTGCAAAATGGTGATTTTCCTTTCCCAGCTCATGATATCATCAGAGTGTTCAGATGGAGAATTGGTCACCATTAAAGTACCTGCTAAAAACATTCTTAATCTGTCTTTTTCTGCCGTATTTTACTGTTTCTTTTTTTTTTTTATTTCAGCATATTACAGGAGTACAAATGTTTAGGTTACATATATTGCCTTTGCCCCACCCGAGTCAGAGCTTTAAGCATGTCCATCCCCCAGATGGTGCGCACTACACCCATTAGGTGTGTATATACTCATTCCCTCCTCCCTCCTCCCACCTGCCCAACACCTGATTAATGTTACTACTGTTTGTGCACTTAAGTGTTGGTCAGTTAAGTGAGTTAATACCAATTTGATGGTGAGTACCTGTGGTGCTTGTTTTTCCATTCTTGGGATACTTGACTTAGTAAGAATGGGCTCCAGCTCTATCCAGGATAATATAAGAGGTACTATATCACCATTGTTTTTTGTGGCCAAGTAGAACTCCATGGTATACATAAACCACATTTTATAAATACATTCATGTATTGATGGGCACTTGGGTTGTTTCCACATCTTTGCAATTGTGAATTGTGCTGCTATATACATTCGAGTGCAGACGTCTTTTTTATAGAATGTCTTTTTTTCCTTTGGGTAGATGCCCAGTAATGGGATTGCTGGATCAAATGGTAGTTCTACTTATAGCTCTTTGAGGTATCTCCATATTACTTTCCACAGAAGTTTACTAGTTTGCAGTCCTACCAGCAGTGTATGAGTGTTCCTATCTCTCCGCATCCATGCCAAAATTTATTGTTTGGGGACTTTTTGATAAAGGCCATTCTCACTGGAGTTAAAGTGGTATCTCATTGTGGTTTTGATTTGCATTTCCCTGATGATTAGAGATGTTGAGCATTTTTTCATATGTTTTTTGGCCTTTAGTCTATCTTCTTTTGAAAAGTTTCTGTTCATGTCCTTTGCCCACTTTTTAATAGGGTTGTTTGATTTTTTTTTTTTTTTTTTAATTTTCCTGAGTTCTATAGAGATTCTAGTTATCAACCCTTTATCAGGTATGTTTAGCATGCAAATATTTTCTCCCATTCTATAGGTTGTCTGTTTGCTTTCATGACAGTTTCCTTGGCTGTGCAGAAGCTTTTTAATTTGATTAGGTTTGTTTGATTAGGTTTGATTAATTTGTTTATCTTTGTTGTTACTGTGATTGTCTTTGGAGTCTTCTTCATAAATTCTTTCCCTAGTCCAATGTCTATGAGAGTTTTTCCAACATTTTCTTCTAGAATTGTTACATTTTGTGCCTTAGGCTTAAGTCTATTGTCCATGGTTAGTTGATTTTTGTGAGAGGTGAGAGGTGTGGATCCTGTTTCAGTCTTCTATATGTGGTTATCCAGTTTTCCCAGTACCATTTATTGAATAAGGATTCTTTTCCTCAGTGTATGTTTTTGTCCGCTTTGTCAAAGATTAGATGGCTATGTGAGGATGGTTTTATATCTTGGTTCTCAGTTCTGTTCCATTGGTCTATGTCTCTGTTCTTGTGCCAGTGATGTTTCTTGATTGTTTGTATACTCATTTTTTTAAAAAAGTAAAACCTTTGCTTTCAGGAAGCACAAATTAAGTAAAAGCACATTAAAACATTTAAATAATAGTCACTGCATTGTTTTGAAACAATTTTAAATATAAAAAATAAATTTTGCAGCATTGGAAGGTAATATTAGAGCATATCTACTTCAATTCCTTTATTTTAGAGATAAGGGCTGGAGGGGGCACATACCTATTTAGTGGCAATGGCAGGAGTGAAAGTTAGTCCACAGGCTCTGGTTCTAGGTTTCTATTACATTCACATTATTCTAAAGTTAATCAAACCTTACTTGTTAAAAGCATAATGTACTCAGCAGTTAGCAGCAAAAACTTGTGGCATAAAGTAGGTGGGATAAGGGTGGACTATACAGTGGTGACTTAAAAAAAAGTACCTTTTCTTAAGAATTCATTAATTCATTCAATCATTCATTTATGATTTATTAAACTACTTAGTCACGACTTGTGTTAGTACTGGGATGCCTATACTCACAAGAAGTTTATAATTTTGCGGCAAATCCTACTTTAATATGCATCAAAATCCCCTGAAGCCTTCTAGATTCCAGGTCCCACATATTTTGATTCAGTAGGTCTGGATGATGCATAGGAATATGTATGTTTAGTAATTACAGGAGGGTTGTCCTGAAAATACCAGCGGTCCAAAGCATTCAAATGATTGTGGTATATGCTCCACCTTCTGACTCTCCCACTCTAACCCCCTACTACTTTAAATTAAAAGTATTAGTAAAAAAATGTTCAACAAGATTCAGACATTCTCATGATAATTACTTTCATGCTTCTTTTGAAATACTAAACTCTAGAGCAAATTTTCACAGAAAATTACTTTTTGGAAATGTTACTTTTCTGGTGACCCAAGCACGTTCATGGTTAGCCTACTACAGGGGATTCAGATATGGGTGGTCTGGTGATCATGCTTACCCCAGGCCAATGTATTTATATGCTTTATCTGGCACATAATAAGTTCTCTACACGAGGCAGCTATTACATTGTTAAATATAGCACCATATATATATATATATATATATATATATATACACACACACTACATCATGTATAAATTTTTATATAATTAATGTATAAATTATATATTAGATATAATATTCATACACAAAACATACCAATAATGTTTAATTATGGGTGTTTTGTTTTACATTGTGAAACTTTGTTTATATACACACACCTGTATATAATTCTTCCTCCTAAATTTCAATGAGTTGGCAATTAATATTTATGTAAGAATTAAATTAGGATATTCGTTTTCTGAGAATTTTGTGCCCTGCAGAGCAGTCTGTAAAATAAAGAAACATCCATCACAAACAGAGATACCTGATCTATTTTCCAATATTATCACATATACCCAATCAAATAGTTCATGATCCATTGGAATGGGTACACCAGGGTAATGAATGAATAATTACTATTTACCAATGTTATCCCACAAACAATACCTGAGGCATTAAGATGAGACTGCTCCTAAATTATTTTCCTCTGAGGTTGAACTAGATGTTTATTTTTATATAAGATCATTATAAATTACTATAAAGTATCTTTTGAGGTGAGGTGGGGACAGGTAGAGAGAGAACATAGAAACCCCATAGTCTTCAAACACGTTGTATAATAAAACTTTCACTGTTGACATTTTAATATTTTATATGTTTACAATGCATTTTAACTTAATCCACAAAATGTCCATCCCTTCAAAGTTGAAGACTAAAGGGTCATTTATAACACTTGAAAAACTGTTGGATATGATTTTTTATATGATTTGCCGGAGGATGAATGGAGCAATGTGTATGGCACTTACCACAGAAGCTGGTAGAGAACGAGAGAGAGAGGGAGAGAGATAGAGTGATAAAAAAATTATCTATTTACCTACCTATGCATGTCAGCCAAAAGCTGGCATTACAAACATTACAAACAGCTGAGCCAAAAGTAGGACTCGCTTGATTCTTTGCAAGATTCTTGGTTTAATATTTTACTAAACATAAGATAATTATGAAGTGCTTTCAACCAGAACTATTTAGAACTTGTATATATTTGTCCTAGGTGCAAAAAATAATAATTTAATTTCTTGTATAATTTTTTAGTACTATTATTTGAATATTTCTTCTGAATAATTTTCTAGGATAAGTAATGATACCTATATTGTTGGAATGCTTTTGTCTGTGGGAGAAATTAACTTTGTAATTAACATAGAGGAGATATTAAAATAGTTTAGAAACACAAATTTTTACCTTTTCAATCGTGTTTCACTTACATTTAATGAAGATTTACAGGTTTATGGAGTTGAAAAATATTTAAGAGCTAATTATATATTAATCAGCCACTAATATTTTCCCAATTGATATCAGCATAAAAGAACCATAAAGTCAATGAACTGTTTGGAAAAAAAGTTTTGGTATGTGCAAAACTTTAAAAAAAAACCATAGTTTAAAAATTACTATTTTGACAAACTGAACCTGACAAAATACATTATTCAAACTGTTACGTGTTATACTTCTGCTTATAGGTAGAATGGAGTAGCAGATCAGAATTTCTGTTGAGAACAAATAAAAAGGAGGATAAGAGGCCAAATCATTTCTTTGAGTATAGTGAAGAGCTGGGGAGGCAATGTAGAGAATATAACTTCCTTATTGAAGTGAGCTGACTTTCATGGTCATTTTATTCTAGGGGCATTTACCAGTGTAGGCATGGGAAGATCCTGAGCATCTCAGCATTTCATTAAAGAAGGGGCACTACTGGGTGATGTGGAAACCAACACAGCTTTGGGTAGATATTTGGGGGCCTCAAGCACAGGTCTGTTTTACCACTCAGGAAAGAATGCCAATTTCTGGGTCTGCATGGGCAGGATGGAAAAGTGGAAATCCTCTGAAAGGAATGTAAAATTTTTGCAGTCTTATGAGACAAGAACCTGCAGGAGGAAGAGCTTTAGAGAAATCCTAGACTTCTGCTGAAACTTGAGAATCACCATGAACCAAAGATAGACTCTTTTGGAGGGCTGCAACTCAGCATCAACATGGAACAATCTGTGATTAAATTAAGATGTACTATGTTATCTGCCTAGTGAAGGGAAGAATAAATCCATTATGGCGAAAGATAAATCATCTGGATTCACCACAATTTTCTGTGTACAACATTCAGTGTTTAATATTATAGAAAACTATTAAGTATGCAAAAATAAAAACACCTCAAGATAACAATCAAAAACCGGAAGAAAAAGTAAACAATAGAAACACCTATGGTGATCAAGATATTAAAGTTAGCTGAGGAATTTAAAAATAATTTTAATTAATATATTCATGATAAGAGAGGCAGCAATGATAAAGAATTTTACCAGAATATTGGAATCTATGAAAAGAATCAAATATAAATTCTGGAACTGAGAAATATACTATCGGAAATTAACTCATTAGATGGATTAAAACATCTGTCCCCAACCTTTTTGGCACAGGGACCAGTTTCATGGAAGACAAATTTTCTATGGCCAGGGGTATGGGGGTGGTGATGTGGAGGTGGAGCTTAGGTGGTGATGCAAGTGATGGGGAGCAGCTGTAAATACAGATGAAGCTTTACCTGCTCACTCCCCCATCTCCTATTGTATTCCCCACCCTCGCCCTGGTTCCTAAGTTTTATGGAAGATATGGATGGGGTGGGGGGCACAGATCTCTGCAGCCTGGTCCCTAACAGGTGGCAGACTGGTACTGGTCTATGGTCTGGGGGTTGGACACTGCAGGATTAAACAACACATTAGATATGGCAAAGATAGATTTAGTAAACTCAAGAAACAGTCAAGAGAAAACATCTACATTTAAGCAGAGAAGTAAAATAATGAAAAATACAGAAAAACTTCTAGAGATGTGAAATACAGTGAACAGGTCAAACAGAGTGTAGTTGGAACCCCAGAAAGAGCACAGAGTGAGAATGAAGCAGAGGTCAGAGAGAATTCCAGGAGGGAATGAAGAGTAATAATAAGGTAAATATGTGAATATGCATATAGAGTATATGTATACATATAGAAATAAATATAACTGCTGTAAATTCACTACATAAAACAATAATAGAAATGTCTTCACAGAGTTTAAAACATATGTAGAATTAAAAAGAATAGCAACAATGATACAAAAGATGGGAGGGGGTAAATGGAGTTAAAGTATTCTGATGCTCTAAAATTACTAAAGACTTGGGAAAAATCATTTGTATGAGATTGTAATTATAATAAGTCAAGAATTCATGTTGTAATTTCTAGGGTAAAAACTGAGGAATATAAAATAATATGTAACTAATTAATTAATATAGCAAAAAATTAAAATATTTTTTGTTTAATCCAAAAAGTGTGAGAAATAAAAGAGACCAGATAAAAAACTGATAGCAATATGGTAGACATAAACCAAAATATGTCAGCAATTACTTTAGATTTAAAAGTACTAAATATTCTGTTTAAGAGACTAATATTGTTATATTGGAAAAGGTCACAAAACCAACTATATTCTGCTTCAGAAAGATGCACCTTAAATATAAAAACACAGAGAAGCTGAGATAAAACTATGCATAAAAATATAGCAAACATCAACCAAGGGTTTTTATTCCAAGATGGCTGACTAGAAGCATTTCCAGCATGCCTCATCCACTTAGAAGAACCAAAATATGTGTAGACAATCACACTTCGAATATATTCTACAAGAGATACAAGAGGGAACACAAGAGTTCAACAATACAAAGAAGAAGATATTTAATGAAATAACATATGGAAATTGTCCAAATCTACCTACCATTTAATCCAGCAATCCCACTACTAGGTATCTACCCAAAGGAAAAGGAATCATTCTCTCAAAAAGACACCTGTACATGAATGTTTATAACAGCACAATTCACAATCGCAAAGATACGGAATCAACCTAAGTGCCCATCAATTTATTAGTGGATAAAGATAATGTGGTACATATGTACCATGGAATACTACAACTTGGCCATAAAAAGGAATGAAATAATGTCATTTGCAGCAACTTAGATGGAACTAGAGACCATAATGCTAAGTGAAGTATCTCAGAATTGGAAAAACAAACACCACTATTTCACTAATAAGTGGGAGCTAATCGAGGGTACATATAGTCATAAAGTGGTGTAAAGGACATTGGAAACTAAGAAGGGCAGAGGGTAAGGGGCAGTGAGTGGTAAAAACTTACCTATCAGGTACAACACACACTATTCTGATGACAGGAACACTAAAACTCCTGACTTCAGCATTATACAATTCATCCATGTAACAAGAACACTTGTACCCCCCAATATTTTGAAATAAAAAATATATATTAAAAAAGATACAGGTTGGTAGAATGGAAAAAAAAGCCCTGATGATCCAACTATATGATGCTTTCAAGAAAATCACCTTACTTGCAAAGACAAATAGACTGAAAGTAAAGGTGTAGAAAATGATATTTCATGCAAACAGAAGCCAAAAGTGAGCAAGAGTAGGTATATGTATATCAGATAAAACAGATATTAAATCAAAGCATTAAGAAATAGGCAAAGAATGTCAATTCATAATGATATAGGTATTGATTCAGCAAGAGGATATTATAATTCTAAATATATACACATTCAACAATAGAGCATGCAGATTCATAAAACAAATATTACTAGACTTAAAGAGAGAGACAGCAATGCTGGAATAGTGGGGGATGTCAATACCCCACTCACAGCACTAGACTGATCATCTAGACAAAAATTTCAGACCACAGTGGAATAAAATTAGAAATCAATACCAAGAGGAACTTTGGAAACTATATAAATGCATGGAAATTAAACAACATGCTTCTAAACTATCATTTGTCAACAAAGAAATTAAGATGGAAATTTAAAAAATTTTTGAAACAAATGAAAAGAAAAAGACAACATACCAAAACCTGTGGGATACAGTAAGAGCCATGCTCAGAGGGAAGTTTATAGCATTAAAAGCCTATGTCACTAAAGTCAGAAGATTACAAATTAACAAACTAATAACCCACCTCGGAAATTAGGAAGAAAGAAAAAATTAGGAAGAAAAGAAAGAATAAACCAAACCCCAAATTAGCAAAAGGAAAATATCACTACTAAAGATCACAGTAGAACCACATGAAATAGAGACCCCCCCCCACAAAAAAAACACAAAGGATCAATGGAACAAGAAGTTGATACTTTGAAAATATAAACAAAATTGATAAACTGTTAGCTAGGCTAACCAAGAAAAAGAGAGAAGATCCAGATAAACTAAATCAGAAATGAAAAGGGAGACATTACAACTGATACGAAAGACACAATTGATGCAAAAGATCATCAGAGACCATTATGAACAACTATTGCTCACAAACTAGAAAATCACAAGGAAATAGATGAATTCCTAAAAACATACACCCTCTCATGATTGAACCAGGAAGAAATAGAACTCCTGAATAGACCAATAATGAGTAGCAAGGTTGAATGAGTAATAAAAAGCCTCCCAACAAATAAAAGCCCAGGACTAGATGGATCCACAGCTGAATTCTACCAACCATGCAAAGAGCTAATACCAATTCTCCTGAAACTGTTCCAAAAATAAAGGAGGAGGAAATTCTCCCTAACTCATTCTACGAAGCCAATATAACTCTAATACCAAAACTAGAAAAGGACACAACAAAAAAGGAAAACTATAGGCTAATATCCCTAATAAACATAGATGCAAAAATCCTCAGCAAAATATTAGCCAACCAAATTCAACAGCACGTCAAAAGATATTACACCACGATCAAGTGGATTTTATACCAGGGAGGCAAGGGTTGTTCGACATATGCAAACCTATAAATATGACACATCATTTAAACAGAATTTAGGACAAAAACCATATGATCATTTCAATAGACAAAGAAAAAACATTTGATAAAATTCAGCAGCCCTTCATGATAAAAGCCATCAATAAATTAGGCATGGAAGGAATATTACCTCAAAATAATGAAGGCCACTTATGACAAACCCATAGCCAACATCATACCTAATAGGGAAAAATTGAAAGTATTTTTTCTAAGCCCTGGAATAAGACAAGGGTGTACTCTTTCATCACTTCTATTCAATATAGCATTGGAATTTCTAGCCAGAACAATAATCAAGAAAAAGAAATAAAAGACATTCAAATGGGAAAAGAGGAAGTCAGATTATACCTGTTTGCTGATGATAATATCTTATATCTAGAAAAATCTAATTCTCCACCAAAAATCTCTTAGATTTGATAAAGGAATTTAGTAAAGTTGCAGAATACAAAATAAATGTACAAAAACCAATGTTTCTATATGCCAATAACGATCTGTCTGAGAAGCAAGATGGGAATTCCATTCATAATAGCCACACACACACAAAAAAATCTAAGAATAAATTTAACCAAGGAAGTGAAAGATCTCTGTGAGAAAAACGACAAAACACTGATGAAAGAAAGTGTAGATGACACAAACAAATGGAAAACATCCCATGCTTGTGGATTGGAAGAATTATTAATAATATCATTAAAATGACCATATTACTCAAAGCAATCTACAAATTCAATGCAATCTCTACCAAAATATTGACATTTTCCACAGAATTATAAAGAAAAATCCTAAAATTCATATGAAACAAAAAAGGAGTCTGAATAGCCAAAGCAATCCTAAACAAAAAGAACAAAGCTGGAGGCATCACACCATCAGGCTTCAAATTATATTCCAAGGCTATAGTAACCAAAACAGCATAGTAATGATATAACAGTAGACACAGAGATCAATGGAGCAGAATAGAGAATCCAAAAATAAAGCCACATATTGACAGCTAACTGATCTTTGACAAAGCTGATGAGAACACACAGTGGGGAAAGGACACCTTTGCAGTAGATAGTGCTGGGGAAATTGGATTGCCATATTCAGAAGGGTGAAACTGGGTCCGTATCTCTCACCACATACAAAAATCAACTCAAGATGTATTAAACAGTTAAACATAAGACCTGAACCTTTAAACATACTGAAGAAAATCTAGGGAAAATTCTTCTGGTTATTGGTCTACGCAAAGAATTTATGACTAAGACCTCAAAAGCACAAGTAACAATAACAAAAAAAGACAAATAGGTCTTTAAACTAAAAAGCTTCTGCACAGCAAAAGAAATAATTGACAGAGTTAGCAGACAACCCACAGAATGGCAGAAAATATTTGCAAACTATTCATCTGACAGGGTACTAATATCCAGAATACTCAAGGAACTCCAAACAATAATTATAACAACAAAATCCCCCAAATAATCCCATTAAAAATGGGCAAAGAACATGAATAGACATTTTTTCAAAAGAAGATATACAATTGGCCAATAGTTATATGAGAAAATGCTCATTAATCATCAGAGAAATGCAAATTAAAAACCACAATGATACATCATCTTACCCTAGTCAGAATGGTTATTATTAAAAAGACAAAAAATAACAGATGTTGGCCAGGATGCAGAGAGAAGGGATTGCTTATGCACTGTAGATGGGAATGCAAATTAGTACAACCTCTATGGAAATCAGTATGGAGACTTCTCAAAGAACTGAAAATAGGAACTACCATTCAATTTAGCAATCCCACTACTGAGTATCTACCCAAAGGAAAGGATGTAGAGAGTGGAAGGATAGGTAATGGAGACTCAGAAGGGTGAGGGTATGGGAGGGGTATGGATGATGAGAAATCACTTAAGGGGTACAATGTGTGTGATTCAAGTGATGGATACCCAAAAGGCCTAACTTGACCACCAAGTGCATGTAATGAAATTGCATTTGTACCTCATACATTCATATAAATAAATTAAAAAATCAACCAAGATAATGGGATAGTTCTACCAATATCAGACAAAGTAGGCTGTGTGGAAGGAAGCATTATTAGAAATAAAAAGGTGTGCTAGTTATTAATTTATGGTCCCGTGGCTCCAGGCCTACATATCACTCTATATTGTGATACTGGAACTGAACTCTGCAGATTACATCTTTATTTTCCAATTGGATGGAAGTTAGACTCTGCCAATAAAAGATACTGGAGAAACTCTGCAAAGCCAGAAGAGGAAGAAGGGACTTTTTCTCCTTATAATGTTCTGTTCAGGCCAGCAGCAAGTGTGTCGATTTGTAAGGATCCAAGCAGCATCTACCACTGCAGTGGGGGCCCTCAAAGTTCATTGAAGGTGTTCTTTCGTCAAGTTTCTTCACCATCATAGCTGTACTGCTCTTCCTGTTCTTAGGCAACTGAATCCCATTTCAGTGAGTTTCCCTAGCAGCCACAGTCTCTCCTCAGGGGTCTGAAACTTAGCCTTGTATGACCTCCTCTGAGGTTCCAGGTTACTTCCTTGTCCATGTCTCCTCATCCCCAAGGATGCTGCTGGTTCTGTTTCTATAATTCTTCCAGTTCTCTTTCTATCTCTTTTAGTAGTTAGCCACTTTTATCCAGCTAACAATTCTTTGTTGTAAATCTATTTAATCTAGTTTTTTTTTTTCCTGACTGTACCTGAATGGATACACAAGAATATTTTATAGCAAAAAGGGGACTATAAAGGAGACTATAGCACAATTTTTTTTTTTTTTTTTTGAGACAGGGTCTCGCTGTGTCACCTGGGCTAGAGTGTAGTGGTGTCATCACAGCTCACTGCAACCCCAGACTCCTGGGCTCAAGCGATCCTCCTCCCTCAGCCTCCTGAGTACCTGGGACTACAGGTGCGCACCAACACGCCCAGATAACTTTTCTATTTTTTTGTAGAGATGGGGTGGTCTTGCTCTTCTTGCTCAGGCTTGCCTCAAACTCCTGACGTCAAGCGATCCTCCGACCTCAGCTTCCCAGAGTGTTAGCATTACAGATGTGAGCCACCATACCCAGCCTGATAGCACAATTTAAAATCTGTATTCCATCAATAACATGGCTTTAAAATATGTAAAGCGAAAATTGACAAATAAAAGGAGAAATCGACAAATCTCCAATCATAGTGGGAAATTCTAACATACCTCTGTCAATGGCCAATGGAATTTCAGACCAGAAAGGAAAGAAGGAAAGAAAAAGGAAATTAAAAAAAAAAAAAACCTTTAAGAACATGGAAGCTCTGTGCAACACAAGTCACAAACTTGACTGAACTGCCCTGTGTAAAATCCTTCACCAGAGAACATCAGAGTGTGCATTCTTTTCAACTCCATCTTAAACTTTTACCAAAATTGACCATGGCTCACTCATAAGTGAAGCCACACAAATTTCACATTTTATATAGAACTACAAAGGGCCAAGAACAGCCATGTTAACCTTGAAGAAGAACAAAGCTGGAGGACTTTGCCAGATATTTAGAATTATTATAAACAAAGATACAGTAATCAAGGCAGCATGTTTTTGATTCAAGGATAAACAATTAGACCACCTGAATGGAATAAAAAGTCCATTTGTAGATCCATTGAGTCCTCATTGAATTTATGATGAGTTACCTTGTCATGCGATGAGGGTGCTATGGTTTGAGTGTGTCTCCCAAAAGTTCATGTGCAGAAAGCCTAGTCCTCATTTCAGTGTGGCAGTGTTGGGAGGTGAGGCTTAGGGGGAAGTTTGGGTTATGGGAGTGGGTCCCTTATGACTAAATGAATGCCAAGTGAATTCTTACTCTTGTAGGACTAAATTAGTTACTGAAAGAGCAAGTTGTTGTAAAGCAAGGCTGCCTCTTGTGCAGCCTTTTTTTGTACACCTGCTTCCTCTTCTGCTTCTCCACCATGTTGTGACACAGCACAAGTTGCCTACCAGAAGCTGAACAGATGCCAGCACCATGCTTCTTGGATCTCCCACCCTCTAGAATCATAGGCCAAATAAATCTCTTTTCTTTATAAGTTGCCCAGTCTCAGGTATTCTGTTATAGCAACAAAAAACAGTCTAAGCCAGAAAACAGAATTATGTTCTTTTTAATAAATGGTGCTGGCCTAAGTCGAATGCAAAAAAATGAATTTTGATGCCTACTTTCCATAATGCACAAGAAAAAATATCAATTCCAAATGCATTTCAAAACTAAATGTAAAAAAAATTAATGCTTTCAGAAGAAAACAGAATGTTTTCATAACCTAGGCAAAAATTTCTTACGCTGAACATAAAAAATAATAAATTGGCTTATATTACACATAATAATTTTTGTTCATCAAAACAAATCATTAAAAAATGAAAAGACAGTTCATGGAAGGAGAGAAAATATCTGTAATACATATATTTGACATGGACTCATATCCAGAATGTATGAAGAACTTCTATGAAAGAAGACAGATGAAAAAGACCCAGTAGAGAAATGGGCAAAAATTTTTAATAGACAGTCACAAAAGAGTATCTCCAAATGGCCAGTAAACTCATGAAAAGATGATCAACTTCACTAGTCATCAAGGGGCTGCAAATTGAAACCACTTTGATACTGCAACAAATCCACTAGAATGGCTAAAATTGAGAAGACTGACAATACCAAGTATTGGCAAGTATAACTATAACTTGTACTCATAACAAATATCCACCATTTCTGGATCTGAGAGCTGGTTACACAAATGTGTTCCCTTGATTAAAAAAAAATCACTAAGCTATACACTTATAATTCATGTATTTCACTATTAATAAATGTATGTTATTCATAAATGAAATGTTTACATTAAGAAAATCATGGGTCAGGACAGCTTGAAATTTCACATATCAAAGACTCTGCATTTACTGAAGACAGGTCTTCCATAAACACATGTCCCCTACCTGCAATCTCTGCATTGTTTGGGAATATGAGCAAGGAGGCGGGGTAAGAATTTGATAGTCAGGAGGGTTTCTTTCCCCAAAAAACTCTCCAGGAGGGCAAAACAACAAATGAAATACAGCTCATATGAGTTGCTTGGAAATTATCAGACACTGTATGTTGGGAAGACTGGAAGAGATTCCCTGACTGCATTTCTGAAGGCTCCAAAGAGCCTGGATGAACAGCACTGGATATGCAAAAGTTGCTAAACTTTCATTGTCATAATTTTTAAAATTTAGTTATGGCAGGGGGAGGAGGAAAACCTAGCTTGCTTTCTCATGACTTGACCTTCTGCAGCTGTTTGTCATAATAATCAGGAAACATAGCGACCTAATGACCAGATCAATGACTTCAGGTTCAACTTTACCTCAGTCAACACCCAATCCCAGGGAAAAGGTGAGAAGAAGGATATCTCAGTAGAGGCCAGTGAAAAGTAGAGAAGACAAGGTGTCTTCCCTACTCTGCAGCCATATAGATGAATAACCTTTTTCTGTCTTCGTTCTTGGGAAGAAGGAAAAAAAATGGTGACTATGTGAGACAGGAAAATAGATTCAAAAGGGAATTTGAACCCAAAGAAGCTATTTTAAATCATTACTGAGTTATCTCTGATGGGAAAGTTTAAATAGTCCCTCTCCCCATTCCCACAGTCCAACACTGGTAGAAATGGGGCCAAAGCTTGATGAGTTCTGCTGTAAAAATAAATTTTGCCTGCCTGTTCCATCATGTTTTATATAAATCAGCCTGTACCAGCGTAGGGCAACATGTCTAGGTGTCACTGTCCCAGGCAGAAGCAGCACTCTCAAGCCTGGGGGAAGAGATGAATTAGGCTCTGGAGGGACTTTTTCAAATGGCACTTTCCTCCTCTTTCAACCCAACTCCATCCCATTATCTTAAGAGAATATTGTAGATTTGAAAGATCTGGAAGAATGAAAATATATTGAGAATTAAGGAGGTCAAAAATATGTGGAGAACAGAAGTGATCACCTGCCATTGAAAGATAAAAACAAAACCAGATGACCTGTTTAGTGTAGCTGCTGGTCTAACAAATTCTGTGACAATAGACAGAGTAACATGAAGGTCCATGGAAGACAAGATCTGTGGGAGAAGACATAGCAACTGCAGAATATAAAGCTCTTAGGACTTGCAGAACGTCCTTCATTTTGTATATTCATGAAATTGGCCAATGAACGTATGGGCAACATCTTAAAGGCATTTCTGTGCATAGGTTGCTGGGTCGAAATGTTTAAATTCATAAATAGTGTCAATTTTAATGTATTTCAAATCTTTCCCCTCAATCTGATAATGACCCTCATGTTTAATGTGATCTTAAATACATCAGTGATTATAAAAGATGAGGAAATTAACTGAGAGATCTGAACTTTTGAAAGCCTTTAATTAAGCCTTGGCCCCAATATCTAAGGGGATTTGGGTGCTTTCTATGTGTTTATTCCTCCACTGTGCTCCTTCTCGGAGGAGGATCCCATGGACTCTCAACACACGCACACACTCTCCCTTTCTTTCTTTCTCACTCCCTTTCTTTGCCTAAAGTAGAGACTAGATAGGTTTAGACATATGTGCCTGAGAGAACTATTTTGATCCTTTTTTTCTACACCTTAAATTTAGGTTTCCAAATGTCTGTTCAACAGGGATGTAAAGTGGTTATTAAGTACAAGTTTTGCTCCTTACACCTTCAAGTTAACAAAATTGAGCTGATTTCTAACAACTTAAATGCACACTTTTTTGGGGGGGGGTGACAATACAATATATTCTCAAGCTATAACAGGTGATCATTCAAGACAGCATTGAATTCTTCTGCTTGAGCTATGCTGGCTAATAGGAATTTAAGTGAGAACCGGTGGGAAAGCACTGAACCATTCATGCATGTGAAATCAGATGAACACCCACAATGTGGAATTTCCTAAGGAAAGTTATTCTAGCGGAGAAACACAGACCAGGCTGAGTGCCAGTAACTTTTAAACTAGCATATGGAGCTATCATTCCAATAAACAATAAGGTAAAGATGTCTGAAAAAAAGCAAGACCTATATTTTCAAATACATTAAAAAAAATCAGCTCAGACAGTTGTATACAATTCTCTTCCTCTGAAGAGAGGAATTTAATCTTTTTAAATTTTGATTCCATATATTAATGCTTAATTTTGAAAGCATTTTGTACAACTTATTTTGGTAAATCTAAAATAAATAGCAAGATGGAACAACTAAGTCATCTATGAAAAGGAATTGAAATCACGAGCTAATTTCTATTCAGTAATTATAATACTAGTCTTCCTGAAACATTTCCGTTTAAATGGTCTTACTTAAAACCACATCAGTTTTCCACTTGTCATGCAATTCTAGATTGCAGTGTGACTTTAGCTTCAGTTCCTACTCATGAAGGTTAAAGAGACACATTGTAACACTAAATCTTGTGTCAAATCAGCTCAATTACCTTTCAAAGTTGCCCAAATTGTGGAAGATTAGTGGTTCAAATACATGAATTCTGTACATTTCAGAATAGACATACATAAGTGTACACAGATCTATATCATATCATGTAATATGTAAATAAATTTACCCCTGAAGACTTTTGAAAATGTAGAGATAAAGCTGAATCTTTACCCTCAGGTTATTTTATAATAATTTTCCCCAACATGTGGCGAATTTGGAATGATGCTATTATGTTATAGCCATTGGCTACTCAGTTTTCTCATTTATAAAATGGGGTTAATGATAATATTAATACTTGCCTCATGCAGTTGTTGAGAAGAGTAATAGAAGAACGTTGCCTAATAAGAGTAAGAGCTCAATAAATATTAACTGTTATTCTATCATTATCATTGTTTTTATTATTGCTGTTATTATTCCTCAGCAATTTTTTAAAATTAGGCAGTTAAGAAAATGCTCTTTCTATTGGACAGACGGCTCATGCTCATTCATCGTGTATGTTTTGATATTTAGCCAGAGCTGCGATAAATTAGTCTCTATTTTGGTGCTCTTTAAGCTAGGCTGCTGTAATATTTTATTTTATAACATCTCTGAAAAAAATTCAGCAAGGCTCTTCATGAGTGCAAAATGTTACAACTTGAATGTTACTTTCCAAGATGACTCAATATATTCTACACTAGTTGAGAGACAAGATTCTGGACTCCCTGATGTAAAAGGATTTAAAAACCCTTGAGCATATGGTGTTGGTATTACTTTCGTTACCATGTCTTACCATTGTTGGAGTACCCATTCATCTATTTTGAACTGATGTGTCACATAAAACGAAAAAAAAGTAACAATTTGCAGCCCAATTCCATGCATAGGGATATAGCTTTAGTCATTGCGTATCTCAATTACAAAAGGTTCTCCTGCAGAAAGGAATAAACTGTGGGTTTATGCCTGGAGATCATTTTAAGATTCTGTATCTCATGATTCATGTTCATTTGTTGTTTTAAGTTGTTGTCAATTTACAAGGTGCTGGTTTCACTGTTCAGAAGATGAACTACTCTTGGAAGTTGAACAACTTCATGAACTTAGGATAGTTTCTGTTACAATATTGTTAGTATGTTCAATTTAATCATAAGAGGCTAACCAAAAGCACTTATCAATACAAAATAAGTTTTCATACATTTATTTCAAACTAGTGGCTTACTAAAAATGGCAAACACTTCCCTGATGTTTCAAAAGCAGAGACCCTTACTTATGCTTATAAATATTTTTGAGGGATAAGAAATAGGAAATGCAAATTTTAAACAAAATAACAGCTATTTTTCATTGCTCATGCTGAACCACCTTTGAAAGGCAAGGTCCTTGTGGAAAGACGTGCATTCATTCATTCACTCATTCATACGTCAAGCATTTCATGCAAGGCATGACATTAGGATACAAAGATGACGACACGGTCTGTGTCTTAGAGAGAGGAACTCGGTTTGTCTCTCTCCCTAAAACCCTCCTCCGTGACACTCAGTGTCTTGAATCCATGGTAATATCACGAGTTATGGAGACAACAGCACATATTGCAAATGATAAATCAAATCTGAATTCTGAAATTGTCATTTCTCACTTGACCAGAAGTAGATGTCCTCAAATTATACACTTTATTAGGAAAATACAAGTTAGGATAAAGCAAAACAAAAACAAACAAACAAAAATCTATTATTCAGAAACCAAGTGGAATCTTAGCCTTTCCTTTCTCATCACAGTTGGCATGGGATAGGGTGTGCCCGTGGAACGCCCGGTCTTCTAACTGCCCACAGGAGATGATTTCTTGGTTACTTAATGGGACTATTTATAAGCAACGTTCCTTATTCCTCAGGTGGGAAGGAAGAAAGGAGCTCCTGTTTTTCCAACTTACTCGAGCTTTCCCCCTGAGGTCATCTCCCTTCCTTCCCATCAGGCCACTGAACTGAAAACGTTTTATATGGGCAGACCTGCTTCTCCTCCTACCTAGGAAGTTGTGGCTGAGCCTGGCGGAGGCAGGGCGAAGCTCCGGACTCCTCAAGGCTGCTGCATCTGCCACGCCCGGCTGCTAACGTCCCAACGCCCGCCCGGCCACACCTGTCAGTGTGCTCGCGTGCTCGCGGGGGCGCCCGCGTTTGCAGCGTCGCTAGGGCTACAGACCCCTCCCTATTCTTTTCTCTGTGTTGCACCTGGTGTTTGTCTTCATAAAATCAACATAGGTTTATATTTTTCTTTCAGATTCTAAGGGTAATATGATCATTAAAATAATTTGGAAAATGCAGGAACATGTACATAAAATAAAACTTACCTTTATTCTAAGGAGAAGCAGTAAGAACATTTTAGTGTACGTCTTTGAAGTCTCTTTACTATGAATAAATATTAGAAAAAAATGGATCGTGCCTCTTTCAAATAGGCATTTGAAATAGGCATTTACTTTATAAATATACTTTATAAAGGTTTGCATATCTTTTTTAAAGGAAAATATTTTAAAATTCTTTTCACTCTAAAACCTACATATGTAGGAGTTTATAAATCCTACTATATATTTAAAAATAAACATTTTAAAGAGAATAACCATGTATCTTTCACACAATTTAGGCAGAACATTATTGATAATTGATGCATTTGAGGAAACCTATGTACCCCTAAGGATTGCATCGTTCTCCTGACCACTGTTGTGACTTGCATGACAAACATCCCTTGCTTTTCTTTATAGTTGAACAAATTGTATATGTATCACTTTTTATTGAAATACATATATGTACAGAAATAGGGATAAATTGCAAATGTGTTCAGTGAATTATCACAGTGAATCCACCAGGGTAATGACCACCCTAATAAAAATATAAAACATTCCTAGCATTAAAGAAGCCCCTTCTAGTCACTAACCCTTTTCTTTCCCCAAATGTAATGACTGTCCTGGCTTCTAACACCATAGTTTAGTTTTGTCCATTTTTGGACTTTATAAAAATAGTCCAGTCATGGTTTTTCTACTCTATACTGCCATTGATTATAGATATCTTTACAAAGTACATCCAAAATGATTACCAAATTTCACCTCTTGGGGAAAAAGGGGAACAAAGTTGTCTGACTCAAATATTCGCATCCCTACTTTCTCCTACCCTTCTGCAAAAATGGGGAAACTACCTGTCAAGGTAGAGTATAAGGCTCGATTGAGACGAAGTGTGTGAAATATTTACTGTGTAATAAATAGGCTTTTAAATCCCTCTCTGGTAGTGATATTCTCTGTACTACCTCACCTCAGCCATTAGCACTGACGTATATCATTAGCCTGCCTCCAAACTTCTGTTTCCTTTAAATTTTTTTTAACATAGTAACAAATTCTGCAAGTTTTGGTGAGTACTATACAATCAAAACCTAGAACACTTCTATCACTTCAAAAAAATAACATCATGTCACTTTGGAGTCAACCCTGTCCAACCATTCCCAGCCCCTGGCAACTACTGATGTGTTTTTTGTCCCTAGGGTGCTATTTTTTTCCAAATGTCAAATAAAGGGAATTGTATGGCATGTAGCCTTTTGAATCTGGCTTCTTTTATTCATCATAGTACATCTGAGGTTCATGTTGCTGTGGTGTCTATCAGTAGATCAATCCTCTTTACTGCTGAGTAATACTCTATTGTATGTATGTGCCACGGCTTATCTGTTTACCAGTTGAGGAACATTTGGGGTGGTCATGCATAAAGCTTCTGTAAATATTTGCATATATGTTGTTGTGTAAATTTAAATTTTTATTTACTTGCGTAAATACCCGGGAGTCATATTGCTGGGTCATATGGTGTTTAACCTCACAAGAAACCACCAATTTGTTTTCTAAAATTTCTGTATCATTTTGGATTGTCACCATCAGTATATGAGATTTTCACTTACTCCCACATCCTAATCAGCACTTGGTATTGTCAGTATTCTTTTTTAACCATTTTAAAGGTAATACCTCCTTTTGGTATTTACTTGTGGTTTTAGTTTGCATTTCCCTAATAACTAGTGATGCTGAATATCTTTTCCTGTGCTTATTTGCCATTTGTATCTTCTTTGGTGAAGCATCTAGTCAAATATTTTGCTCATTTTTAAAAATGGATTGTTTTATTATTGAGCATTTTGGGTTCTTTTATTCTTCATTTAAGCCTTTTATCAGATATATATTTTGAAAATATTTTCTTCCAGTTTGTGCTTGTCTCTTCGTTCTTTAAGCAGTGCCTTTCAAAGATCAGAAGGTCTTAATTTAGATGAAGTTCGTTTACCTTTTTAACGACTTATGCTTTTGAGTTTGTATCTAAGGAATCTTTTCCTAACCTAAAGCCACAAAGATTTTCTCCTACGTGTTAATCTGACAGCTTCACAGTTTTAGGTTTTACACTTAGGATATGATCTTTTTTGAGTTTTCATGGGGGGTGCAAGTTATGGGTTAAGATTAATTTCTTTTTGCAAATGGAGGTCCAGTTGTTCCAGCATTAATCATTAAAAAGACTATCCTTTTTCCACCAAATGGCTTTTGTACCTTTGTCGAAAAATCAATGCATGGGTCTATTTCTGGACTCTCTATTCTGTTCTATTGATCTATATGTTTACTTTTGCTTCAATATCACACTGTCTTGGTTACTGTAGCATTCTAAAGCCCTAACTTCAGATGGTGTATATCCTTCAGCTTTGTTCTTTCTCAAAACCATTTTGTATATTCTATTTTCTTTGCTTTTTATTTTTTAAAAAATCTTGATGGAGTTTTAGTTAATTGTGTTGGAATCTATACATAAATTTTGGGAAAACTGATATCTTAATAATTGAATCTTCCAATCCATTATTATTATAGAGAGGCATAACTGAGATATTGCAGGTTTGGTTCCAGACCACTGCAATAAAGTGAATATCACAATAAAGCAAGTCACATAAATTTTAGGTTTCCCAGTGCGTATAAAAGTTCTGTTTACACTATGCCATCGTCTAGAAGTGTACAATGGCATTTTTTATAAAAAAGCACATACTTTAATTAAAAAATACTTTACTGCTAAAAAATGCTAATGATATCTGAACATTCAGAGAGCTGTAATATTTTTGCTGGTGGAGGATCTTGCCTCGATGTTGATGGCTGCTGACTGATCAGGGTGATGGTTGCTGAAGGCGGGGGGTGGCTATGGCAATTTCTAAAATAAGATAATAATGAAGTTTGCCACATGGATTGATTCTTCCATTCATAAAAGATTTCTCTGTAGCATGTGATGCTGTTTGATAGCAGTTCACTCACAGTAGAAACTTCTTTCAAAATTGTAGTCAGTCCCCTCACACCCTACCACTGCTTTACCAACCAAACTTTATTTTTACTTTTTTAGAGATGGGGGGGTCTCACTATGTTGCCCAAGCTGGTCTTGAACTCCTGGGCTCAAGCAATACTCCTTCCAGAGCCTCCCAAGTAGCTGGGACTACAGGCACATGCCACCATGCCCAGCCTTTGTTGTTATTAATATTTCAACAATGTTCACAGTGTGCTCACCAGGATTATATTCCATCTCAAGAAACCAGTTTCTTTGCTTATCCATACAAAGCAACTACTCATCCAAACAAGTTTGATCATGAGATTGCAGCAATGCAGTCACATCCTCAGGCCTCACTTCTAATTCTAGTTCTCTTGCTATTTCCACCACATCTGCAATTAATTCTTCCACTGAAGTTTGAACCCCTCAAAGTCACCCACAAGGGTTGAAATTAACTTCTTCAACTCCTGTTGATGTTGGTATTTTGACCTCCTTCCATGAATCATGAATGTTCTTAATAGCTCCAGAATGGTGAATTCTTTTTTTTTTTTAGATTTTTTTTTATTTCAGTATATTATGGGGGTACAGATGTTTAGGTTACGTATGTTGCCCTTCCCCCCCCAAGTCCAAGTTTCAAGTGTGTCCATCCCTTGGATGGTGCGCATCACACTCTTTGTGTATGCATAAACCTGTCCCCTTCTCCCCCCCCCCGCCGACATCCAATAGATGCTATTCTTATATGTGCACTTATGTGTTGATCAGTTAATACCAATTTGATGGTGAGTACATGTGGTGCTTGTTTTTCCATTCTTGAGATACTTGACTTAGTATAATGTGTTCCAGCTCTATCCAGGAGAATACAAGACGTGCTATATGATCATTGTTTCTTAAAGCTGAATAGTACTCCATGGTATACATATACCACATTTTATTAATCCACTCATGTATTGATGGACACTTGAGTTGTTTCCACATCTTTGCAATTGTGAATTGTGCTGCTATAAACATTCGAGTGCAGGTGTCTTTTTTATAGAGTATCATT
>NW_012139413.1:6615939-6616760 GCF_000956105.1 Propithecus coquereli
TTGTCAAAGATTAGATGGCTATATGAGGATGGTTTTATATCTGGGTTCTCAGTTCTGTTCCACTGGTCAATGGCTCTATTTTTGTGCCAGTATCAGGCTGTTTTGATTACTACAGCATTATAATAAAGTTTGAAGTCTAGTAAATTGATACCTCCCATTTTGTTTTTATTGCCTAGAATTGTCTTTGCTGTGCGGGGTCTTCTCTGGTTCCATATGAAGCATAAAATTAATTATTCTACATCTGTGAAGAATGATGTTGGTATTTTAATAGGAATTGCATTGAATCCGTAGATCACTTTGGGTAGTATAGACATTTTAACAATGTTGATTCTGCCAACGCACGAGTATGGTATGGTTTTCCACCTGTTTATGTCCTCTGCTATTTCCTTCCTCAACGTTTCACAGTTCTCCCTGTAGAGGTCTTTTACATCTTTAGTTAAATATATTCCTAGATACTTTATTTTCTATGCTGCTATTGTGAAGGGAATTGAGTCTTTGATTTGGTTCTCGGTATGACTGCTATTGACATATATGAAAGCCTCTGATTTGCATGTATTGATTTTATATCCTGAGACTTTACTGAATTCATTTATCAATTCCAGGAGCTTCTTGGTTGAATACATGGGGTTTTCTAGACATAATATCATGTCATCAGCAAATAGTGAGAGTTTGATCTCTCTGTTCCCATTCATATGCTTTTACTTCAACTCTTTTGCCTGATTGCTGTGGTGAGGACTTCTAGCACTATGTCAAATAGAAGTAGAGATAGTGGGCAACCTTGTCTGGTTCCAGTTCTAAGTGGGAATGCTTTCAATTTTTCC
>NW_012139413.1:6619808-6623437 GCF_000956105.1 Propithecus coquereli
GGCTTTCCACGGTGTTTTGTAGTTCCCTGAATAAGTCCTTCATTTCCAGGAGATCGGTTTGATTTTTCTTTAATATTTCAATTTCTTTAGTGAATTTTTCTTCCAAGTCCTGGATTTTTTTGTGTGGTTTCTTTCTGTTGGTCATCCATTTTTTCTTGCATATCATTGAGTTTTCTACAATCCATGTTTGAAATTCTTCTTCTGTCATTTTAGTGTTCTGAGTTTGGTTAATGCCAATTGCTAGGGAGCTGTTGTTCCTCTTTGGGGGTGTGCTTTCCTTTTGATTTTTCATACTTACAGAGTTCTTTTGCTGGTTCCTACCCATCTGGATCAGTTGTTCCTTCTGTCTTTAGATTTTCCTTTGGCTAATGACACACCTTGTTTAGTCTCTGAGCCAGTAGGTGGTGTTTGTGGGTGAGATTCAACCACACCCTTTATGATGAATCAGTAGATGCAGTAAAAGGGTGTTCAGAATGACCTCCCTGTCAGTAGGTGGCACTTTCTGGGAGGAGCGAGCTGCAGTGCTGTTTTTGGGTCCTGTAGCCAGCTCTTGTTCCTCTGGAGAGGCCCTCTTGTGCCTCGGGTCGTGGGTGGGGCCCTGGGACTTCCAAGTGTGTCCTTATTTTGTACCTCAGTGGGGGCAGGACCAGGAATGAGTCTGGGCAGGGCTGGGTTGAGTAAGCCTGCCCTCAGGCTCCACAACTGCTGTTAGCAGGGGTCGAAGGTCTCTTCTTTGCTACTGTGCAAAGCTGCTGGGAGGGGCTGAAATGGCTCCACTCAGCTGAAAGTCTGGGCTTGGGGGGTGGGGCTGTCTGAGACTCGCACTTTGGAGCAGGCATTGCTCCTCTCCAACCTCTCCCTCTCCGTGGCCTCTCCCAGGCTTCTGCCAGCAAGCGGGACCTCAGGCCGATGGATCTCCCCTGGCTGTGATGTGGGCCGGGAGGTTCCCTGCCCAGGATTGCAGCCTGAGCTGGGTGTACCGCTGTCTTTTGGGAGGAGGGTTGCCGCTCAGGCATGCTGATCTGCTTCTGAAGGCACACATTCCTCAGTAGGCTCTTTCACAGATCTCCCTTCTGTGCCCCGAGCAGTGCGATTGTGACCTGGGTGTATGGGGTCTGGTCTGCAGGCCTGTCCCCTGGACCCTGGAGATCAATCCCTGACCCCGCAAGGGGGAGGGGTGCTGGTCTCAAATCACTTACAGGGTGCCCAAGCTGGATCTATTTCACTCCACCTCAGGATTTGCCCCACTCTCCTGGAGTCCCCAGGCAAGCAGCACTTGGGAGGGCTGGTGGGTAGGGAGCTCGCATTCTGAGTACCCCTTAGTCTGCTGTAGGGCCCCAAAAGGAAAGGTGCCATTCCTCAGAGATGCCTCCGTGTGATGGCTAAATTGTCTCTCTGGGCACCCATGGGTAGGGAAGGGGAAGGAGAGAATGGAGCAATATCGCATCTGCTGATAGGCTTGGGTCTGCACGTGGGGAGGTGCCCCAAGGGAGCTGGGAGCCTGGTGCCCTGTCTGCAAGAGGCTCACTGCTCACCGGTGGCAGCCGTCTCTGTGCTGGTGTTGGCAGGTCTCTCCAACCGCTCAGAAGCCCACCAACAGTCCGAGATGCAATGGAGGCAAAAGTTATCTGCTCCACCTACTGGTGTCGCGGGTCTCCAAGCCTTTCGGGGACTTTCTCCTTCCAGTTCTCCTCTGCAACGTCTTTCCGTAGAGTCTCCTGTAGTTTCAGGCACTCTTCCTTCCGACTCTCACCTGATCTATATTTTTCTGCTAGTTTATTTTTTTCACTTTCTTCCAAAATCTGTCTTTTTGCAGGGACACTCTGGCTGGCGGCTTTTCTCTTCTGCCATCTTGGCTCCTCCCCCAGAATGGTGAATTCTTTTCAGAAGGTTTTCAATTTACTTTGCTTATATCCATCAGAGGATTCACTAAATACGGCAGATATAGCCTTAAAAAAAGTAATTCTTAAATAAGACTAGAAAGTCAAAATTACTCCTTGATTCATGGGCTGCAGAAGTGGATATTGTGTTAGCGAGCATGGAAGCAACACTGATCTCCTTGTACATCCCCAGGAGAGCTCTTAGGTGACCAGGTACATTGTCAGTGAGTAGTAATATCTTGAAGGGAATCTTTTTTTCTGAGCAGTAGGTCTTATCAGTGGGCTTAAAATATTCAGGAAACCATGTTGTAAATGGATGTGCTGTCATGCAAGCTTAATTGTTCCATTTATAGAGCACAGGCAGAGTAGATCTAGCATAATTCCAAGGGCCCTAAGATCTTCAGAATGGTAACTGAGCATTGGCTTCTCCTTAAAGTCACCAGCTACATTAGCCCCTAACAAGAGAGTCAGCTTGTCTTTTGAAGCTTTGAAGCCAGACATTGACTTCTCCTCTCTAGCTTTGAAAGTCCTACATGGCATCTTTTCCCGATAGAAGTCTGTTTCATCTACATTGAAAATCTGTTATTTAGAGTAACCATCTTTGTCAATTATCTTAGCTACATCTTCTGGATAACTCGCCGCAATTTCTACCTCAGCATTTGCTGCTTCACCTTGTACTTTTATATTATAGAGATGGCTTCCTTTTTTCAACTTCATGAACCAACCTTTCCAGCTTCAAACTTTTCTTCTTCAGCTTCCTTACCTTTCTCAGCCTTCACAGAATTGAAGAGAGTTAGGGCCTTGCTGTAGATTAGGCTTTGGCTTAAGGGAATGTTGTGACTGTTTTGATCTTCTATCCCGATCACTTAAAAGCAATAAGGCTTTGTCACTTTTTAATCATTCATGTGTTCATTGGAGTAGCACTTTTACATTTTTTCAAGAACCTTTTTTTTGCACTCACAATTTGGCTGTTTGGCATGAGGCCTAGCTTTTGGCCTGTCTGTGCTTTGAACATACCTTCTTCACTAAGTTTAATCATTTCTAGCTTTTGATTGACAATGGGAGATGAGCAACTCTTCCTTTGACTTAAACACTTAGAGGCCATTGCATAGTTAATTGGCCTAATTTCAATATTATTGTATCTCAGGAAATAGGGAGGCCCAAGCAAAGGGACAGAGACCTCGGCTGGCCTCTGAGTTGAGCAGTCAGAACACACACATTTGTCAATTAAATTCACCATTTTATATGGACATATTTTGTGGTGCCCCAAAACAATTACAGTAGTAACATCAAAGATCACTGTCCACAGATCATCATAACACATACAATAATGAAAAAGTTTGAAATATGTGAGAATTATCAGAATGTAACACAGAGACATGAAGAGAGCACGTTATTGAAAAAATGTCCTGTGTAGACTTGCTCAAGGCAGGGTTGCCACAACCCTTCAATTTGTAAAAGACACAGTATCTGTGAAGTACAGTAAAGCAAAGAATAATAAAATGAGGTATGCTTGTATTTCTCTGTTTATTTAGACCTTTGATTTCTTTTACTGCTGTTTTGTAGTTTCAGTACATAGCTTTTGTACACATTTTGTAAGTTATTCCTAAACATTTCATGTTTTTGGTGCTTTTGTAAAGATTTTATTCTTTTAAAAAAATTCCATTTCCACTTGTTCACTGCTATTATATAGGAATATAGCTGATGAAAATATATTGATGTTATATTTTGTGATCTTGTTAGACTTAG
>NW_012139413.1:6626027-6638056 GCF_000956105.1 Propithecus coquereli
GAGTTATTTATTTCTTCTGATGATTCTGCCATTTTTAATATATTTTTTACACACATTCACATAAAATACAATATTATTAGGTACATGCATGTTTAGAATTGTTGTTTCTTCTTGTGCCAGTTATCTGGACAGGGTGAAAGTAAATTTTTGATTCGGAGTTTTCAAACCACATATGCGGTATGAATTCCAACCCCGAATCTACCCAAATGTAGGCTTATAATTAGGCATAATCAGAAGATAATGTTCTCTTCCCCTTTTCCTTTCATTTTTCCTTCTCCCCACCACCCCTTCCTTTCTTCCTCCCTGTTCTTGATGAAATAGTAAATTTCTCCACTAATCTTTTTGAAAGGGCACGTTTTTTTTCTCTGGATGATTCCCTGAAAATGCTATCTTTTAGGTGATGCAGAAGTCTCCTGTTTGCCTCTGACCCCTGCTGGGACCCAGGCTTTGTTTCCTGACTTAAGCATCCATGGCCCAGTAGAACTCAATTTCTAGGCACAGTAGCTAGAGCCCAGGAAAATATACAAATGCGAGTACTCACCTACATTAGTGGATTTGTATTTGCTTCTCTTTTCTAGTTTCTGATTAATTAATTCTCTTAATTTCCTACAAGTTCAACCCTGCATTAAATGATATGTTTTTCTAGTTTATCCAGCATTTTTAGGTATGCTAGATCAGGAATGTTTTCCCTGAAAACTCACTCTGCCACATTGCATAAATTGGAAATCTACTCTTGCTTCCTCACTTAACACTACGTAAGGTTCCTTTTTTGCATGTCAACTAACATTCTGCTAAAAATTATTATACTTTTTGCATTATATTATTACTATATTAGATGGATGCACCATTATTTAATTGGAGGTATAAGGTTTTGGGGATTTTTTGCCAAATTTTGCATGTGTATTTATTCTCTTGTATAGCTTTTCATGTACATCTCTGGATTCTTTAGGATTATTCCCATAAGTGGAATCTCTAAGTCAAACAGAATTAACTTTTTAATGATCCTGTGCTGTGCCATCATATTGCTTTCCCAAAAAGTAATGCCAATTAATAGTACTGTTAACGGTGTGTGATGGTATCTCATTTTAACATCCCCGACATCAATTTTTTTTTATACCTGTTAATGTGATAGGTGAGAAATGTTTTCTCATTGTTGTATACATTTGTACTCCCTTGATTACAGGTGAGGTTGATTATACATGCTTTTTATTAATATTTTTTTATTGCAGAATATTGCAGGGATACAAATATTTTGGTTACATGGATTGCTTTTGTACAGCTTGAGTTAAAGTATAAGTGTTTCCATCACCCAGATAGTGTACACTGTACCCATTAGGTGTGATTTCATCCATTTTTTCCTCCCCCCTCCCACCTGCTTGATCTCCATTGAGTTTTATATCCATATGTGCTCATGAATGCTGATCAGTTAGCTCCAATTTAATAGCGAGTACATGTGGTGTTTTTTTTGCCATTCTTGGATACTTCACTTAGGAGAATGGTCTCCAGTTCCATCCAGGTTGTTACAAAATGTATTAACTCATCATTTTTTCTTATGACTGAGTAGTACTCCATGGTATACATATACCACATTTTACTAATCCATTCATGAATTGATGGGCACTTGGGTTGATTCTACATCTTTGCGATTGTGAATTTTGCTGCTATATACATTCTAGTGCAGATGTCTTTTTTATAGAATGAAAATGTGCTATATGCATAATATAGTTCTACTCAGCTACAAAAAACAATGTTGATATAGCACCTCTTGTATTATCCTGGATAGAGCTGGAGCCCATTCTACTAAGTGAAGAATCCCAAGAATGGAAAAACAAGCACCACAGGTACTCACCATCAAATTCGTATTAACTGATCAACACTTATGTGTACATATAGTAATGACACTCATCGGGTGTCGGGCAGATGGGAGGGGGAAGGAGGGGATGGGTATATTCACACCTAATGGGTGCGGTGCACGCCATCTGTGGAATGGACATGCTTGAAGCTCTGACTCGGGTGGGGCAAAGGCAATATATGTAACCTAAACATTTGTACCCCCATAATATGGAGAAATGAAAAAAAATAATTGGGAAAAAAAGGTATAGAGTCTATATATTTGAGAATTGGGAGGAAGAGTTTGCAAAAACCAGGCAAAAAAAAAAAAAAAAAAGCAAGTAACTAGTTGCTGAAGAATGTAGAACACATGAAATTGGCTCTGATGTTCCCTGAATAATTATAGAAACATGAGCCCCATAAGGGAGATGACACCACTGTGCATGGCAGTATGGGTTGTGCATGGTACAACTCCAGAGGGCTGCCGTCCACATCCAGTATAGCATGAATGGCATTCTTGGGAATTGGGCAGAGCCACACCTGCATAATCATATGCAGCAACTTCTTATTCATATTGATTTCATTTATAGAATCACAAGTATTTTTCAGACACAGATCAGTGTAAACTAGAAATAGAATAAGTGATGTTGAATTAGAAATCTTCTGAACTTTGCTTTTAGTGTCAAAACAACTGAAACAAAAATTTGATGTATCAAGCAAGGGTCATTGTTCTAGAAAACATGAAATAATATTAAGGGCAAAAAATTTAAAGCAAGATTGTATCTGTAGAAATATAGTTAAAATATTCTCTTTTGGTGTGTATAAAAAGCTCTCATGCACCAAAAGAGAGTAAGACATTTTTTTAAATACCAGGCAAATACAGTGCAGATTCTCTAACATCTTTAACACAGGTAACAGAGTTATCTGGTGAGCCACTGAACAGTAAAGTACTCAAATGGATGGCCGAGAAAATGGCCATTGGTTAGAAATGAACATTTTACAGGTAGAAGGCATTTTAGAAACCACTTTGTCTTGCCATTACCAGTTGTGATTACTTGGTTAGAGTTACTCAGCATGAATGTAGGGGGAAGGATTGGAGGTTGCTGCAGATGCCCCTAATTGAGATTACCAGCTGAGCTTCTCTTGGGTTGCTGAAAATAGGAGATAAGATTATCTAGGCATCATAGTGTTTTGCTTTCCGTTAGCCTGTTTTGCCCTAAATTCACCTGATTTGTTAACTATACATACTTTAATATGTCATACACCTCAGTCAATAGGTATGAGGTTGATTTTTTTTCCAGGGAAGCAGTGTATCATAGGACTAGAAAGAACACGGGTTCCAGAGTCAGGAGATTGGATTGAGCTCTTCTATTAGCAAACTGGCTGTTTCTTCATCTGTAGCATTTAGGCTCTGAACTAATTGATTTCTCAGGTAATTTTTCTGTGCTGAAACTGTTTATCTGTAACTACTTTAAAATGAGTGTTCTCCTGAATTATAATTAAGTATAATTTTTAAGAAGAAATATCAAATAAAGCTTTTACATAAGCTAAAGGAGAAAAACCAATACACACACAAATACATTTAGTTCTGATGTTATCACTAATCATTGTTTCACATGCCCTGTAAAATGACTATTATATTTGCAGTAGTAAATGAAATAGTTTCTTATCAAAGCCAAAGTAATGAATGCTCTGTCTTCCACATACAGGACAATTTCATAATCAGAGTTCTTTATCAGGATCAGCAAAACTGGTACAAAAAATGCAAGAAATTTCCTATTTTTTGGAATAAGCTGAGCAATTACCTCCTGCTAAACTGCTAAAGCAATTATTTCCTTGCCTATGCAAATATAGATTGTTTAAGGTTTATCCTTGTCTTGAAGTTAAGGAAAAAGCAAATTAAGGGCAACTCTGATATTGTGGAGCAAATTCAGGGGCTATCCCTGAGGATACAGCCTGAAGCCTTCATTATTACATTTGGGATCTTCACTAGTAGTGTGGATGTCCTGTGGAGCCTCCGGAGGCAGTTTTGCAAATTTCAGGTACACCTGTACTTGGTCAAATAGCTATTAGTTTCTATTTAGAAGTAAGCAAAGTTTAACTACATTCTTTTGTCTGTTTTTCCTGTACCTGCTCTGGCAACCTCATTTGGGACTATCGTGACTAAGCTTTAGTAATAATATTCCTTAGAAGAGCAAACATAGAATTTGAATTTTTCAGAAGAAAATTCACGAAGCAAACAAAATTAAAATAAAAATAGAAATGTTTAGAGGGCATTGATTTTTAAATATTACTTGAAGTGCACACTTTCTCCCTTTCCTTTACCTCAAAACAATTTCAGATTAACTTTTTGGATTTATATTCTGAATTAAATTTGGATAGGTAAGACTTTTAGGTCTGGGGAAATTATGTCAGACCCTTCTTTCCAATTTTACTTCTGGGTCTGTCTCTGCTGCTTCAAAAGACACATCTGCTGGCCTAAGGCCATCTTACCTGTCCATCTCTGAAGGCATCCTGGGCCTGGCCTGTTGGTCCTGTACTGCTCCCATCATGTTTCCTCTACTGGGTTTTAGGCAGTGGGCAGTGGTATTATGCTTGTAAAAGAAGCACTGATTTGTAGCCTTTGTCAATTTCTATGTATATCTACTCCTACTATGACCACTTTCAAGCTTCCAACGTGAGGTTACTATACAAGGAGTTGGGAAGAGAGGTACACAATTGGTTCTTGGGAGAAGGCAAAAGCTGGTTCCAGCATACCATGTACATCGGTATTTACAGAAACATGGTTTCAATCTTAGATGTCTCTATGGCTTTTGCCCCTAGTCCATTTATGCCTGTCTTCTTTAATTTTTATAATTTACATTTACAACTAGACTGAATCTTCCCTTTGGTTGGCTCTTTAATTCTAAGCCAGGTTCTCTGCATAGTCTGCATAGTCACTGGGTCCCTTTGATTATGGACACCACCTTTCTCATGTGCCTGCTTAAGCTGTAACAGCTGTAGCCACCAGCACAATGTAGACCTATTATTCCTTCTTGTTCCAAAGTACATGGTCATCTGCTAAGTTTCTACTTCCTGATTAAGGAAAGCTACCTATTTTAAGCTCACTTGCAGGACAGACGGCAGGCAAGTCCTGATTTTCATATGTGAAGTTGCCTTTCTTTACTCTGAGTATGATTTTCATAAATTTATTTGATGACTTTATCCTTCAGGGGCTGAGAGGCAAGGGAGAGTGTATTAGCTGGTGTTCTCCAAAGAAACAGAACCAACTGAAGATTGGATAGATAGAAATTTATTATAAGAAATTGGCTCACATGATTATGGAGGGTTACATTTGCTGTCTTAAAGCATGAGAACCAGGTAGCCAATGGTACATGTTTCAGTTCCAGTTTAAAGGCAGTAGAAGACCACTGATGTCCCAGCTTGAAGACAGTCAAGCAGAGAGAGAGAATTCTTTCTTTCTCAGCCTTTTGTTCTATTCAGGCTCTCAACAGTTTGAATGAAGCCCTCCCACATTGATGAGGGCAATCTGCTTTATTCAATCTACTGATTCAAATGTTAATCTCATCCAAAAGACCCTCACAGACACACCCAGGATAATGTTAAACTAAATATCTCAGAGGAGTTTTATGGCCCAGTCAAATTGGCACACAAAATTAATTATCAGAAAGGGTAGTCTTGAGAATCATATGTCTGTGATTTTACAGTATTAAAATCACATTATACACTAGGAAAACATAACAGATGTCATATAGATGGATGCTTTACCTTTGCTGTGCTGGAGGAGTAGAGTGAGAGCTCTTAAGGAGGTTAAGCCCAGATTTTGACCCCATAAAGGCAGTTGTCTTTAATCACAAAGAAGTTAAATGTGTTTAGGTGTAAATGTATTACTTTATGTTGATTGTTTTCAGATGTGTCTTTGTATTGGTAAGTATCAGGTGTGCCACATATAGCCTATCACTGGGATATAAAGATTTCTTTATAGTCCTGAAGATAATCCATTAGGATCACCAGGGGCTTCTCTGGTTTCATGGATATGTAGACAACATTACCTACTAACTCTCCTTTTTACATCCTCTTGCTGCACATGTATACCCATACCCTTATTCCTAGGTTAGCCATTCATGTGTTTAGCATTATAGTGCATGTATTTCAACTAAGTGGATATTTGTATGATTTTTAGAACTTTTGAGAGAAGATCAATAACCATCTCCCACCCAACCATGCTTAGCTGTATTTTGTCAGTGGTATCCTGAAAAAAAAAGTCTCAGACCTTTAGGTAGTGGATAGAATTCTGGGCTTGCAGCTAATAAACCTCAACAACGAAACTGGGGCCCCTCCCAGTTCCACCATCCCATTATTGTGTGATCTTGTTCAAGCCACTGAACTCTGAGTTTTTGTTCCCTCAACAACTAATGAAGAGACTGGGCTTGAACTTGGACTGGATAGTGTCTTAGTCTCCTTTACATTGCTATAAAGGAATAACTGAGGTTGGCTAATTTATAAAGAAAAGAAGTTTATTTGGTTCATGGTTCTGAAAGCTATAAAAGAAGCATGGCTCCAGCATCTGCTTCTGGTGAGAGACTCAGGGAGCTTCCAATCAAGGCCAAAGGCGAAGGGAGAGCAGGCGTGTCACATGGAAAGGAAGGGAGCAAGAGAGAGGGGAGGGAGTTGCCAGACTCTTTTTAACAATCAGATCTTGTAGGAACTAATAGAGTGAGAAGTCACTAACTACCATGAAGATGGTACCAAGCCATTCTTGAGAGATCTGCCTCCATGACCAAAACACCTCCCACCAGGCCCCATCTCTAACATTAGGGATCAAGGTTCAAACAAGATTTGGAGGGAACAAATATACAAACTATTTAAGACAGCTAAGCACTTTCTTGTTGCATCTGTGAGTAGTAACTCTTATTGCAGAGCTTTTTAAGTACAGATGAGATAGGGTAGGAGTGGGTGGGATGTCACTGGCTCAGAAGTGGAAAGTAATTTTTGAGATGGTATTTTCTGGCAACAGCCCTCACAGCTAGGATTGCCAGATTTAACAAATAAAATTGTAGGATGCCCAGTTACATTTGAATTCTAGATAAACAATGAATAATTTTTAGTATAAATATATTCTATGTGATATTTGGGACACACTTATACTTAAAATTATCCATTGTTTATCTGAAATTCAAATTTAACTCGGTGTCCTGTATTTTATTCAGCAACTCTACGTAATGGTAGATAATCTATTCTGTCTCAACAAGTTGGGCTGGACAAGTAGGGCATTTTAGGGGAAAATAGAACATCAGTTTGTAAAGACAGAGGCTGGGTAGTTTCTTTGGTACCTATGCAGCATGATGTGGAAAAGGTGTCACTTTTTCTTTTTTTTGCTCATGTTGTAATACCACTTCTATGATAAAAAAAAATTATGTGACAGTTCAGTACTGACACAAGTCATCAGGCTAATCCCTAAATAGACCTGAAGACGCTACATGGAGTTACAGAAAGGAAAGATAGGTTACCAGAAGAAGAAAATGTTGAAAGACAAGCCTATTAGGATTTTTACTTAAAGCAGAAATTGCTAAAATTGTGTCTGCTTAGGAGTTGAATTGGACAGCTTTATACTTTGTATATTAGAAAGGAGAAAGAAAACTAATAATAAAAGACTTTTAAAGGTTTGATAAGTATTAAGTGTAATATTTAATTAGGATGCTATTTATAGTATAAATCTTCTGTGCTTCTAAAAAACAACATCGTGCATCATTGCTTAGATAAAGTCTATGAACTAGATAACATGAGCCATACATTAGTATGTTGAGACTGCTGACATTTCTGCTGTCAACGCATTGGTTGGTAGGCCTTATTACTGATGGAAAGCAAGAGGCGCTACAGCTCCTGACCTCCCCGGGTACAACAGTCTTAAAATCATATCCAGGGTCCATTGCATACACCATCTGCCCCATATGCTGAGATATTAAAACATATTATCACATGTTTTGATTCTCTCATTTAAAATGGGTATACTTATTCACCTAAGGAGAGCATACATTTTTCCTTCTCTTCCATATTTCCTTGGAAATTTAGCATGTATAAGGTATAAACATTTGTACAGCAAATACCTGCCTATGGGATGACTTCATCTGCATTTATTCAAAACTGTTTACTTAGCATTTCCTCTGGCCTTACCATGATGCTCGTGGGAGAAAAAAAACCAAGTTAACAGAAAATTGTGATGCAGTGTACATGCTAATTAAAGGATAAAGCACAGGGTTCTGAGGGATCACTGTGGAGGGAAATTAGCCTATGGCAGGGGGCTTAGGAGAAAGGTTTCCTGCAGGTGGTAAACTCTAAATTAAGAATGGGGAAATAGTAGGAGGGTTGCACAGAGGAAGAAGGCAGGCTGAGTGGGTAGACACAAGCATTCTAGACAGGGTTATCAACGTGTGCTAAGGCTTGAGCAGAAAGAGAGCATTTGTAGAGATTTCATGGAGTTTGGTTTGGCTGGGAGAGTGGGCAAGGGAGCTAGCAGTGGCAAGGGATGAGATGCTGGGCTCAACAGGGACCAGACGGTAATGGTCTTGAATGTCATGCTCAGGAGGTTAGAAATTACTGAGTATGATGGGGAGGTATTGAAGTACTTAAAAAGGAGATTTATGTTTTAAAATAATCACTCTGGCTGCAGTGTGCAGTATGGAGGAAGGACCTCATAGGAGGCAGGGAGACAAGCTAGAAGCTTTAACAGTAATCTAAGCGAGTGATTATGGTAGTGTGAATTAGATAAGCACCAGTAGGTATGGAGAGAAATGGACAGATTCATGGGTATACTGAGAAGGATGAATTATATGATTTTGTGTTTAATGGGAAATGATGTCAGGAAGATAATATCTATATACATATATATACACACATCTATCTATCTATCTATCTATATATATATACACACATACATTCATATTTCTGGCTTGAGAAACTGGGAGAATTTGGGATGTTATTTACTAAACTAGAGAAATTCATGGAGAACCAGAAGAGGATAGATGGATTTGCAGCAAGTCTGATGAGTACATGATGAGTTATGCTTTGACCATATGAATTTTAGGACTCTATTGCATGTCCTAATGGAAACATGTCATGATCAGTTGTTTATATGGGTCTGAGTTTCAGTGGAGAAGTCTAGGCTATAATTCTGGAGGTTATGAACATATGGATGGTAAATGAGTCTTGGAAGTGGATAAAATCATCCAGGGAAAATGTTTACCATAAGAAGAGAAGCAGACTAAGTGTCAGCCCCTGCATGCCTGCCTTAAAGGGATAGGCAGAGAGGCTTAATTGGAGACCAAGAAAGAGCATGGAACAGAGGGAAGAAAATCAGGAGAGCATAGTGTCATAGAAGATGACAAGAGGGAGAATTTTAACAAAGAAAGGAGATGAATCAAAAGTATCGGGTGGACTCAAAAGATCAAGAGTAGGATTAAGAAGCATTTATTGGATTCAATAAAAGGAGATCATTGGAGGCTCGACGAGGACAGTTTTAGTAGTTTGGGAATAAAGTGAGATGCACAAAATTGATAAATGTGTAGGAGGACAGTAAGCGGAAGTAACTAGTATAGAAACGGTCAAGACCACTGATTTTTAATATGGGTGAGACTTGGGCGGGGGAAGTGCTGGTGGGAAGGAAATGGTAGGCAGAAGAGGCTGTTGAAGAAGCAGAAAGGAGAAGGCCTGAGTGTGAGAGCAAGTTCTCTGAGGAGGCCAGAGGGCTGCCGTCCCAGACACTGGTGGGGTCACCTTCAAAGGGAGGAGGGGCAGCTTAGCGATAAGGAAGCTCTGTCTAATGGTTCATGCTCTCACTGAATAGGAGCGGCCTACCGTTGAGAGTGACAGATTAGGAGATAGGGTAGGAGGTAAGAGGGGAGGGAGAACATTTCAAATTGCCAATTTGAGACTGGGAGACAGGGCTGCCTAGGGAAACAGAGAAGGTTTGCCAGGCAGTTATGGTGCCCAGTGGATGTGGAAGCCATAAACTGGAATTGGAAACTACCCAAGCAGTTGTGTGATTTTCTCCATCAGAGCTTAGAAGCACTGATATAGAGCCTAAGAAAGCAGGCAGTGAAATCGATCCAAGGCTGGGGTGTGCCAGGCAGTGTGACAAATGGCAAAAGGCTCCTGGCCAGAAAGGCAGATTTGAGGGGAAGTGGAGAACTTCATATCTCCAAATGAGGAACTGAGGATTGAAAGACATAGGGAACCGAGGATTGAGGATTGAGGGACATGGAGAAGAAGAAATTCCCATCTGAAAATAAGATGCCCACAAAGGAATTTTGGTTTGCAAAGACAGGTGTTTGCCAAGACTTTCTTATGAAATTTGTAAAGCTAGAAATAAATTAATTCTAAATTATGACAATTCATCATGTTTGAAACATTTCATGACTATAGAAAAATAGTGGATTATGATATGAAAATGAACATTGCCGTAATGTCAAAGGGAATTTATTGTATGTAAACATCTTTCAGAAAGATATGGATGTAGTATTTTCATAACAAAAGGGCACATATTACAAGCAATAGGAAACAGATTTTTAAAATTTATACAAAATAACTATTGAAAGTCAGCAAATAAATTATAATAATTCATAAGTAATTTTCAAGTCCTTTATCATCTACAGACTTTAGTTGTGAGAATAAGTATTTATTAGGGTCTATGGAGTTGGACAAAAATGGGGTTACATATGGCACATGAAAAATTAAAAATGAACATATTGACAATATTAAAATATATGATATTAATAGCAATCGACCTCAGGAGCAGTTTCACCAATGTAAAAATTATGCATATTCCAGGTTAGAGGCAAGTGGTTTTAGAAATAACACATTATGAGGGATAAAAATAAATCACTAAATCTTATAGAGTCTATATAAATATCACTATTAAATTTCTTGGTACAAGAACAGTATAAAATTCTTAGTTGAAGTGTGTAGTTATTCTCACTAAAATGTATTTTAAATGATAACCAAAAAATATTAGAGGATCTATAGTAGCTTAAATCTCAGAGCATCACTAGGAAAAGCCACTCTGATTATAGTGGGCTACTTTTTACTATTTCACTTAATTTTTCTTCCTATTGCAGAAAAATTTGCTTTCACACATTTAAAATGTCTTCAGGACAAAAATGTGGAAATATGCCTTGACAGTCATTCAACCTATGAATGTAAATTTATTTGAATTATATTTTAGTTCAAATTGCTATTTAATACCATGTTGAGTTCCATGTTTAAAAATGGCATGGCTGCTGTTCATGTTGGGCAACTTTGTTTCATAAATGCCTTAATGGTTCTGGTGTTGATCTCCATTAAGGTCAATTAATTAGAGCCCTACACACATAATCACGTGCCCAGAAATTATCTTTAAGCAGTTTAGAAAAATAAAATAGCAAGTTGATGTAGGGCATATGCTAGTGGTTGGTGTCTTATTCCCTAAGTGGTACTGCAAAAACTTTGACTTTCCCCAAATATCTCCTGTTCTGCTGTGATGTGTCATCTGTTTTACATGATCCACAATCTACATCATAGCAGCACATTTTCTGGCATATGCTAAGGGGATGGAGGCATTATTTTTTGGAGCCCACTGATAAAATGCTACCAGGAGAGAGGAAGATCTTAAGTTCTTCTTCCATAAGCCTGCATTCCTATATATCTATAGAAGAGTATGCATACACAGATAAGGACACTGTCTTCTCATCTTGGTTAAGTGTGGAAAAGGAAGAAGATGATAGAAGGAGACAGGGAATTTATGTTTCTGTTGCAGAGGAGGGAGATATTGGCAGATGTGGGTAAGAAATAATGAAGGGTTTGGGGGAACGTGGACAATGGAGGAGTAATGAGATTTAATGTGATCCATTTTATAGTTTTGCCTACAGCTGGGGGTCAAGCATGACTTATTATTTATGTGAGCTTTAGAGTTTAGAGACACAATATCTGTTTGGGGCTATCCAGTAACCTAAAATATGGACTTTTAAGTGACTTGCCCAGGTCTTATGGGGCAATACCAAGATTTTAATTCGTATTATCTGGTCTTAAAACTTACACTTTTTGTACTACATGACAAGGTCCTCTCAAAGAAATGCCTATTAGTATAGTCCAACTACAGCAAAAATTACAAATGTTAACTTCATTTAATTCTCCTTTCCCACTTTTATTTTTTCTTCATTCCGCTC
>NW_012139413.1:6638130-6638936 GCF_000956105.1 Propithecus coquereli
AAAAAAGACGAATTTTAGAAGAAAGAGAAAAAAATAAGCTAGCAGAGAAACATAGATTGGGTGAGGGTTGGAAGGAAGGGTGCCTGAAACTACAGGAGACTCCACGGGAAGATGTTGCGGAGGAGAACTGGAAGGAGGAAGGTCCTGAGAGGCTTGGAGACCAGCGACAAGGGTAGGTGGAGCGGTTAAATTCACCCTTCCTTGCATCTCTGACTGTTGGTGGGCTCCTGAGCGGTTGGAGAGACCTGCTGACACCAGCCCAGAGACGGCTGCCACCAGTGAGCAGTGGCCTCTTGTGGACTCAGTGCCGGGCTCCCAGCCCCCTCAGGACACCTCCATGGGTGCAGATCCGAGCCTATCGGCAGATGTCATAGTGCTCCATTCTCTCCTTCCCCCTCCCTACCTGTGGGTGCCCAGAGAGACAATTTAGTCATCACACGGAGGCATCTCCAAGGAACGGGATCTTTCCTTTTGGGGCCCCACAGCAGACTGAGGGGTACTCAGACTGCGAGTTCCCTACCCGCCAGCCCTCCCAGGTGCTATTTGACTGGGGACTCCAGGAGAGTGGGGCAAATCCCAAGGTGGAGTGAAATCGATCCAGCTTGGGCACCCTGTAGGTGATTCAAGACCGGTATCCCTCCCCCTTGCAGGGTCAGGGATTGATCTCCAGGGTCCAGGGGACAGGCTTGAAGACCAGACCCTGTACACCCAGGTCAGGATCACACTGACCCAGGGCACAGAAGAGAGATTTGTGAAAGAGCCTACTGAGGAGTGTGTGCCTTGAGGGACAGATCAGCATGCTGGAG
>NW_012139413.1:6638986-6642415 GCF_000956105.1 Propithecus coquereli
CGCTCTCTATATTTAAGCCTTTTTAATCTTGAGGTTAATACCATCTTACTTAGTGTGACATTTTTGCAAATGCTTACTTTAAAATTAGGGAGAGAGGGAGGGAGAGGAAGAAGAGAGAAAGGAGGAGAGGGAAACTTTTCATGAAACACTTAGAAATTCATAAGAACACTTTTTCGGATACACGTAAGTTTTTAATTTTTATTTTAAATAAAAGTTTTCTAGGGTGAAAAGCCCATGTTTTATTCTTAGTGTTGCCACTGAGTCATTCTCTGCCCTTGGACACCTCACTTAACACATTGTGACCTAGTAAGATTTTCCTTTTTTGAAAACTAGCTTGTGTTTAGAAAGAGAAAACTTCAGTTTTCCTCATTGTGATGTTCCTTTTCTTAAAGTACTTAAAATCCTGGGTATCCTGCTGTGAGTTGTTCAAGCATAATCTGTAACAGAAATAAGATTGAAAGGTTTCTAGATTTAGTGTGAGGATCTGATCTCCTCAAAAAGCATCTTTAAAGCTGAAGTATGGCTAACCCATCATTTTCTTATACTGGGTCATCCTACAACAAGGTAACTTGCAGCCATCTGCTGCCTACGCCCTTGTGAGGCTGGAACACTGGCTTCCTATGCAGCAAAGAGCACTTGACTGCCAACCTTTTTACCTAAACTTTGCTCATGAGTGGGCATAGGATTGAATCATAGTTTTCATTTCTAAGATTCTTAAATAATTTGGAACATTCTATGGTTATTTTCCTACTCATGTTCCTCGTTCTTTATGACTAACCCCCTCACATCTCTAGGGATGTCTGCAGGTAGATAATTAGATGTTCACCGTTGTGAATGCTAAGATCACAAGGTTGGTCATTAAATTTTGTTCTCCTAAAGTTTCTTTCTAATTCTATGTGAACTTTGCAGCACTGTTATTATTGATTTTTGTTCATTACAGATTCTAATTTTTTTGGTTTTGATACAAAATATATTTGAATACTCAATAGAAAGTTTTATTTTATTGGAATACAAAAAAGATACATTAACAGATTAAGTTAGATCTCAGATGTTGTAGATTAAAAGTAGATTTAAAGGTAATACTTTCGGTTTTACTTTTGCAGAAGTCAATCTTTCAGGTAGTTTTTTGTGTGACATCTGTATGCTACATGCACAGTGAATGATTTAAGTATTGTGGAAAACCATTTTTTTGCTTTTGAGGTATTAATAATCTAACTGAAGAAACATTACATTTACATTAAATATTAGTGAGAGTTGAAAGCTATATTCATATAAGAGCTGTCACAAAACAGTATGCGATTAACTATCAAATGAGGTTTATAGATAATAAAACATTATTCTGTTAGCTAGTCAGCAGAGAAAGCCTCGGTAGAAGAGATGATACTTGAACTAGACCTTGAAGGATTATGAGAGTATTTGTTAGAAAGATAGACATGGGGAGACCCAAGTAGGCAGGTGCATTAACCTAAACAAAGGCAAAGAAGTGACAAGGACTGGACCAGTTTAAGTAGAAAATGCATCCTAGGGAGAAAATGCTTCCTAGGTTGGTCAAATAGAATGGATTAAGGAAACAGAGAAGTTAAAAATAAAGAACCAAAGAAATCTTTATGGAAGAAAAATTGCACGATAAAAATATCACTTATAAAGAAAAAATAATTTTAAAAGGAATACAAGATAAACTAGATAGAAGTGATTCATGGAAGGAGACCAATTCTGAGGAAGCTGCAGTAGTTATGTAAAAGAATAAAGGTGTGAACAAAACCAGTGAGAGTGGGAATATGTATTTATTTATCTAGATGTTAAGATAAAAAGTACTTATAAAGAAAAAATAATTTTAAAAGGAATACAAGATAAACTAGATAGAAGAGATTCATGGAAGGAGACCAATTCTGAGGAAACTGTAGTAGTTATGTAAAAGAATGAAGGTGTGAACAAAACCAGTGAGAGTGGGAATATGTATTTATTTATCTAGATGTTAAGATAAAAAGTACAATGTAACAGTATTTCCTAAATATAGTTACTTGAGTAAAATAATAATAATGGCTCAAGGAAAGATATGCTATAATAGTGGCAAGTGATTTGTTTAAATGCTAAATTTACTCCCTAAAGTTATTTACTTTGGTCATTGTGGTAGACAGCTTATAAGATGGTCCTCAATGACCCCTGCTTTCTAGTCCTTGTGTAACTTCTTCCCCTTGAGTGTGGGCTGGGTTTACAGACTTTCTCCTGATGAATAGACTATGGTGAAAGTAATGGGATGTCATTTCTGAGATTAAGTTACAAAAAAAAATCATGGCTTCCACCTTATCCTCTCTTGCTCTCTTTCTAGTTTGCTCTGAGGGAAACTAGCTATCATGTTGTGGGGAAGCACATGTGTCAAGGAACTAATGACTCTAGTCAACAGGCAAAAAAGACCTCAATAAGTGAATGAACTTAGAAGTGTACCCTGACTAAGTCCAGTCTTGAAATGACTGAAGCTCCAGCCAGTCACAAGGCTTGATTATAGCCTTGTGAGAGACCCTGAGCCAGAAGCACTCAGCTAAGCCATGCCAGGATTCTTGACCCTCATAAAAACTCTGTGCTAATCACAGTTTCTTGTTTTAAGCCACCAAGTTTTGGAATAAGTTGTTACACAGTAATAGACAACTAATACATCATTATAGTATTAAATAGTCTTCTACCACTACCAGTATAGCTGACTGAATACTATGAAAGACCCTCTCACTATCAAACAACAAAATTCTAGCTAAAATATACTTTTTAATGTATTATAATCACTGGAATAATGGAAAATAGAAGAGAATTCCCAGGATGAAATAAACTGAAACCTATAAGTGGAAAGCTTACCGTAGGATAAATGATGACTCATTCTTGGAATAGTGGACCAAGACTGGATTTCACTGCAACATAAGAGATAAGAAGAGATCCTTAACATTGTGTTAAGGAGGTTTCAAGTCAGTAGAACCCCTGAAAAGTATATCCAATTTCAGGCTTTTAGGATCTTCCTCCAAAAATATTAGATAAAAAATCTGAACTCACCAATTAAAATAAAAATTATAACAAACAAAAGGAAATAGGCAACCATAAGGTGAAGTAATACAGAGATATTACCAAAGACTTTAGTTATTGGAATTATCCAATAAAGTGTACAAGTTAAGCATTTATGGAATTTGTGAAGAAATAAAAATGGAATATAAAATGAGCAAACAAATGATCATTAAAAATTATAAGTTATTCGAGAGGAGGAGCCAAGTTGGTGGACGAGAAAAGCTGCCAGTCAGAAAGTCTCTATAAAAAAGACGAATTTTAGAAGAAAGAGAAAAAAATAAGCTAGCAGAGAAACATAGATTGGGTGAGGGTTGGAAGGAAGGGTGCCTGAAACTACAGGAGACTCCACGGGAAGATGTTGCGGAGGAGAACTGGAAGGAG
>NW_012139413.1:6646967-6648304 GCF_000956105.1 Propithecus coquereli
ATGCTTCTTTGACATTGAAAATAACCTATGACCCTTAATTTCTAGACCTAGACAACAGAGACCTCTTCCCTGGGGCAGCAAGTTAGATATTCCTGCATAGCACAAACATACACAGAAATACAAAAAGCAAAGTACATACAAAAAAATAAATCAAAAAGGAATACCTCTGACACTTGAGTTACGTCTTATATAATGCTTAAGTCAGGGCTTTTGGTGTCTCCATCACCAGAATAGTGTTCATTGTACCTAATAGGTAAGTTTTTATCCCACATCCCCCTCACATTCTCCCTTTTCTTGGTTTCTTATGTCCTTTATATCACTTTGTGACTGTTTGTGCCTAGGTATTAGCTCCCATTTATTAGTGAGAATATATGGTGTTTGGTTTTCCATTGCTGAGATACTTCACTTAGGATAATGGTCTCCAGTTCCATTCAAGTTGCTGCAAATGACATTATTTCCTTCTTTTTATGTCTAAGTACCACATGGTACATATATACCACATTTTCTTTATCCACTCATGAATTGATGGGCACTTAGGTTGGTTTCACATCTTTGCAATTGTTAATTGTGCTGTGATAAACATTTGAGTATAGGTGTCTTTTTGATGAAACAACTTCATTTCCTTTGTGTAGATATCTAGCAGTGGGATTACTGGATCAAATGGTAGGTCTAGATTTATTTCTTTGAGGAAACTTCATACTATTTTCCATAGAGGTTGTACTAGTTTGCAGTCCCACCCAACAGTATATAAGTGTTCCTTTCTCTCTGCATCCACACCAGCATCTACTGTTTTTTGACTTTTGAAGTAGGCCATTCTGATAGGGGTAAGGTGGTATCTCATTGTAGTTTTAATTTGCATTTCCCTGATGATTAGTGATATTGAAAATTTTTTCGTATGTTTGTTGGCCATTTGTCTATCTTTTTTTGAAAAACTTCTCTTAATGACTTTGCCCACTTTTTGATGGGGTTGTTTGTTTTTTCTTGCTGATTTGTTTGAGTTGTTTGGATATTCTGGATATTAGTCCTTTGTTGGATGTACAGTTTGTTAATATTTTCTCCCATTCTGTAGATTGTCTATTCATTCTGTTGATTATTTCCTTGCAGAAAAAAATAAAAAGCAGTGCAGAAGATTTTTAATTTAATTAAGTCCCATTTATTTATTTATGTTGTTGCTATATTTGCCTTTGGGGTCTTAGTCATAAATTCTTTGCCTAGGCCAATGTCTAGAAGAGTTTTTCCTATGTGTTCTTCTAGAACTTTTGTGGACCCATGCCTTACATTTAAGTCTTTAATCCATTTTTAATAAATTTTGGTGTATGGAAAAAATAAAGGTCCTG
>NW_012139413.1:6648354-6650137 GCF_000956105.1 Propithecus coquereli
TCTACTTGTATCTCTTTAAGGTATCTCCATATTGCTTTCCACAGAGGTTGCACTAGTTTGCAGTCCCACCAGCAGTGTATGAGTGTTCCTATGTCTCCGCATCCACGCCAACATTTATTGTTTTGCGACTTTTTGATAAAGGCCATTCTCACTGGAGATAAGTGATATCTCAGTGTGGTTTTGACTTACATTTCCCTGATGATTAGAGATGTTGAGCATTTTTTCATATGTTTTTTGCCCATTATTTTGTCTTCTTTTGAAAAGTTTCTGTTCATGTCCTTTTTCCACTTTTTGATAGGGTCGTTTGATTTTTTCTTGTTGATTTTCCTGAGTTCTAAGTACATTCTGGTTATCAGGCCTTTATCGGATTTGTAGTATTCAAAAATTTTCTACCATTCTGTAGGTTGTCTGTTTGCTCTTGTGACAGTTTCTTTCTGCCCCACACTTCTTGAACCTTGGAAGATCTCTTTCAGACCTGTTATCCTTCCCTCAGTTTTTGGAGGGCTATAGCATGAAGATGAAAAAAACTGCATGAAGATGCAGAAAGCCTTGAAGAGGGTTCTCTTTAGCTTCCCTAACCAGCACTCAGTCTTTGGTAAATGAAAGCCAAATTGTAAGTATGTGTGTGTGTGTGTGTGTGTGTGTGTGTGTGTGTGTGTGTGTTCTTTATGATTCCTCCAACCTTCCTTAGATGCTTCTCTGCCCTAATATAACCTGCTCTGAGGGAGATTTATGCTTGAAAGAGGTGGTGAACACCTCAGTGGGGCTATCTCTTAGCTTTCATTCTTTGACATTCTCCCCTTACTTTTGTTGGATTACACCCTACACATGGAGAATATCCCTGGGCAAGAGTTGACAAGTGGGTGCAGATTTGATCTGTGGGGTGGGTTTCCTTTAAATTTTAGTCATCCTACATGTGGCTGTTAACAATTCTTAAACTCTGTATCTGGTATCTAACAGTACTTTTCTTCCTTCCTTCCCTCATCTCACTTTCATGGCATCTTTTTTCCTCAGCAGCCTTGTGTCTCTTCTCTTTTATGAAGGAATTGGCACTTTCCGAATATTGTTTGTTTTGGGTCTCATTATGTCCTTAACTTTTTGATGAGTTTTAAAAACTACAATTTTTGTAGCTTATAGGGATTTTTGTAGTTTTTATTATTAGGGTGGGAGTGACAGTCTTTTGTAACTTTTTCATATGATTGGAAAAGAAACTCCATTTATGATATTATTATTGTTATTAATTTGAAATGTCCCCATGGTGCATAAGATCTCTGGTTTAGGTGCAAATGATACATGTAACACAGGAGTCAAATAACTAGAACTCCCAATGCTCACTAGAAAATGCTTATAGGAAATTAGATTTTTTTGGTTTTCCTCTGAGTTCAGTAAACTGGATTTTGTAGTACTTAAAACATGAAGGATACCAGAGCAGGGCATCTCAATGACTCATGCTTTCCTGGTTTCTTGAGATTCAAATTTGAAAATATTTGTCAGAAACATTTTGGTGCTCTGAACTGGTGGTTGTGTATATTGTCACCGACTCATTCCACAAGATTTTTTTCCCATGAATTCCCTTTCCTACATCTCTAACTTCTAAGAAATATTTTTGGTACCTAAGGAAGACTTGCAATTTCATTTATTGATTTTATTTTACTTTACAAATTAAGATACACTCCATATTCAAGGCCACATTTTTTTCAGATATTGCTCAATGTAGTTATGCTATAAATTTTTTTATTTCTAAACTTCATATATTTACTTATTTTAGTATTTTCTTATTAAT
>NW_012139413.1:6650187-6651997 GCF_000956105.1 Propithecus coquereli
TGTAATTTGCCTTTACCTTTTCAGTAAGATCTTTAAACTTCTTCATTTTAGCATTCATTATAGGGAATTCGCTTTCTTCTTAATTTTTGTACAAAACCCTACAATAGCTTGAACTAATTTGCTGTGCAGGTCTCTATGACAGAAGCAGCAGCTGTTCCATCCCTCTCATTCCCATATTGATTTTCCCTTTCTATAGTAACAGAAGTTTTATCTGGACATATTTTCAACCTCCTTTACAGCTTGGTAGGGCAACGTGACTAGGTTCTGCCCATGTGATGTGGGCAGAAGTGATATTCACAATTGCTGGCTTGTACATCTAGATTAAAATGAATTTCCCCCACTTCCCTCCCTTCACCTTCTTCTTTCTTTCCCTCTGCCCGGCTGAAGTGCAGATGTGGTGGGAAGCCATCTTTGACAATGTACCCAAGGACAAATAATGGGGACTGCAAAATAAGATGAAAGAAAAAGCCCTAACATCACTGAGTCATCCTACTAGCAATGAATGATCTATGTTTACTGACATATGAGAAAAAAATATTTTATTTTGTTTAAGTCAATGTATTTCAAGGGACAACAAATTTTCTCTTTTAGCATGAGGTACATTCATAAAAGCTTAAAAGATTAACCTTAACTAATATAGGTACATTCCTGCTTTTCTCATACCCTGTGATATACTAAAGTTTAACTTTACCTTTTAATGATTTTTCCTGGGAATAGAGTTATTGAGGATCTAACCAAAAGTTACATTGCCTGGCAAATATTACCAAACTCTAATTTTGGATATTAGGGGAAAAAAATCCTGCAAAAACAGTTATTCACAAGTGAGTATAGAGAGCCAAGAATCCCAGGGCACAGAGAAGCAGGAAGGCACCTGTGTTAGTTAAGGTTAATGCAATAGATAGTGTAACAGATATATCCTGAAAGCTCAGAGACTTAGTTAGTGTTTAATTTCTTGCTCATGTCACAATATAATGAGTGCCAGTGGGGTAAGGATTCTTCTCTTCTAAGTCCGCATCATCCCGGGGCAGGAGAAAAGGAGTGAGATTATATATGAAGAGTTTAAATGAAGATGGTCCTCATCATTTCCACTCATATTACTTTGAGCAGAACTGAGAAACATGGTGCTATCCATCAGGTCCATCCAGATAGAAACTACTTTATGGATTCAAAATAAAGAATTGGTAATGAGAAATTTTATATAGGAAATTAGTTATACAGGTGATAAACAAACTGAGAAGCCCAAAAGGAGACCATAATGGACCTTAGACATTAGGGATAGAAGAAAGCTGTTACCTTCTCTAGTTGGAGTAGGCAGCGGTATGAGAATCTGGGTCATGTTACATACTGGAAGCTGAAGTCATGATGGGGCTGCCTGGCGGGAGCTAGAGTTATTCAGGGGATATAGCCACTGGTGTAAATGCTGTCCTGGTTTTTCTCTTCTTCCTACCTCCTAATCTTCCTCCAGTGGTTCTGATTTGCCAAACCCAGCCAGAAGCCACTACTATAAGCCTGGGGAAGACAGCCTACAGGAGCCAGTGCCCCTGCAAAGCAGAGCTGATCAGGGAAAGGAGGAGGACCTGGGAGCAAACAGGTCATAGATGGTCACCTTGGCCCAATCTCACTGCAACGGAGGCTAGAGAACATAGTGTGTTAATGGTGAAAAACCAAATTCTGTAAAATATTTCAAAAGAGGTTTATTCTGAGCCAATACAAGTGACTCCAACCTAGGGAAAATACAAACTGAAGATGCCTTGAGCAAATGGCCCCAAGGTGGTCAGATTACAGTTTGGTTTTATAAATTTTGGGGAGA
>NW_012139413.1:6653067-6655228 GCF_000956105.1 Propithecus coquereli
CCTCAATACTCATTGAAACAATTTTTTAAAGTACGTGAATAGTAGAAATATTCGTCTTTCCTCTGACTATTGCTCTCCCTGACTCTATATCACTCTCATTTGACTTTTCCACTTTATTTACACAGACAACAACCACATTTTTGTTTAAAAATTATTGATCTCAGTAACTGATCTGCAACAGAGGATTGTTTCTAGTTAAGAACACCAGAGAGCTATTACCATTTAGTAAACCAGTCACTGTAAAGAAGAGAAAAAAGAATCTGTGTTTCAAAAAGGCAAAGAATATTAGACTAGAGATGATTAATTGGCCACACAAACAATAATTTTTGTTCTAAACATAGAAATTTGTTATTAACTTATTTTTTTAACTGACACATAATGTACATATTTATGGGGTACATAGTGATGTTTCAATATAGCCAATGTGTAGTGATCAAATCAGGGTAGTTAGCATACCCGTCATCTCAAACATTTATCATTTCTTGTTTTGGGAACGTTCAAAATCTTCTCTTCTAGCCATTTGAAATATATAATAAATTATTGTTAACTATGATCATCTCTAGTGCTATAGAACACTAGAATTTATCCTTTCTATCTAGTTGCAATTTTGTGTCTTTTAACAAATCTCTCTCTAGTCCCCCACACCCTTCCCAGCCTCTGGTAACCACTATTCTATTCTCTACTTCTATGAGATCATAAACATTGAATTTTTTTATATTAGCAGTGCATATTAACATTGTGAATTTGTAGTGGGCACATTAGAAGGTCTATCTCCAAGGAAGAAACAGTGCTCAAGAGTAATCATTAAAAATCAGAATTCTTTATATCATAAGCAAGGGTATTTATATTAACTTGATTCCAGATATTTGGAATAATCTGTATATCTAATTCTAGGTCCACAGCTCCCCTGCTCCCAATACCCAACACTTTATAGATGTAATTCTCTTTTCTTCTACCCTCAATTGTTTCTGTTGAGAAGTCAGCTATTATTCATATTATTGTTCTGCTTTATAATGCATCTTTGTTCTCTAGATGCTTTAAGATATCCTTTTTGTCTTTGGTTTTCACACATTTTATTATGATGTACCTAGAGGTTTGCTTTTGCTTTGTTTTGTTTTTGTGGTATTTATCCTACTTAGGATTCACTGAGTGTCTTAAGTTTGTGGATTGAAGTTTTCATCAGTTTTGGAAAATTGACAGCCATGATCTCTTCTAGTAGTTTATCTTCCCCATTCTTTCTTTCACCCCCCTTTTTTTGGTGGTCCAATTACATATGTATTAAACTGTTTCCTATTATTCCTCATATGTCAGATATTCTGTTCTTTTTAATTTTTATTTTTACTTGTTTTTTTCTCTTTGTGTCTGTTTGAATAATTTTTATTGATCATCCCACGAGTTCACTGGTGGTATTCTCTGCTGTGTCCAGTCTGCTGTAAGTCCATCTAACGAATTTACGATTTCTTTTATTATACTTTTCACATGTAACATCTCTATTTAGATCATCACGCAGTTATCATACCTTTGCTGAAATTTTTCAATGTTTCATGTTTGTTATGCACCATTTTTACTACATTCTTTAACATTTGTATCATAGTTTTTAAAAATTTTCTGTTTGATATTGAGCTATCTCTGGATTTGCTTCCATTGATTATTTCCTCTTTTGTCCATTGTACATATATACATTTTTTGTCTGGTAATCTTCTATTGTTTTCAAGACATATAAATGAATAGTAGACACTGAAGTAAATGATTTCTTTTTCTAAAAGGGTAGGCACATTTTTAATTAGGCTATAAGAGCAGGGGCTGAGTTGATATAATGTAGTCAGTTTGGATTTATGCTTTATTTCAACATTAATTTAATTTAGTTTTTCACTGTCTTCAGGTGTTTGGAGAATTGAATCAGGACTTTCCCTTTTGAAAGGATTGGGATGAGAGCACTACCAAGACTCCAGAGATCTGCTATGCTTCCAAGCTGAGCCACCAGCTTTTGGAACTGGGAATGTCTCTCCCTAGTTTATAGCCTGCTTGACAGGTTTTGGGTCTCTGGAGAATTGTCTTTGCTTTCCAGTCCTGCCCCACATTTCTTTTTTTTTTCAGTTTTCACATTTTTTTTTTATTTCAGCATATTATGGGGGTACAGATGTTTAGGTTATGTATGCTG
>NW_012139413.1:6655278-6656679 GCF_000956105.1 Propithecus coquereli
GGTCATGTTACATACTGGAAGCTGAAGTCATGATGGGGCTGCCTGGCGGGAGCTAGAGTTATTCAGGGGATATAGCCACTGGTGTAAATGCTGTCCTGGTTTTTCTCTTCTTCCTACCTCCTAATCTTCCTCCAGTGGTTCTCATTTGCCAAACCCAGCCAGAAGCCACTACTATAAGCCTGGGGAAGACAGCCTACAGGAGCCAGTGCCCCTGCAAAGCAGAGCTGATCAGGGAAAGGAGGAGGACCTGGGAGCAAACAGGTCATAGATGGTCACCTTGGCCCAACCTCACTGCAACGGAGGCTAGAGAACATAGTGTGTTAATGGTGAAAAACCAAATTCTGTGAAATATTTCAAAAGAGGTTTATTCTGAGCCAATACAAGTGACTCCAACCTAGGGAAAATACAAACTGAAGATGCCTTGAGCAAATGGCCCCAAGGTGGTCAGATTACAGTTTGGTTTTATAAATTTTGGGGAGACAGGAGTCATAGGCAAAGACACAAATCTATATATGGAAGGTATACATTGGTTTGTCCCCTAAAGGTGGGATATGTTAAAGTGGGGGCTTACAAGTCATAGGTGGATTTAGAGATTCTTTAATTTGTAATTGGTTGAAGGAGTAAGGCTCTCCCTAAAATTTGGAGTCATTAGAAAGCAACATTTCAGTTAAGAAAAGGGGGTCTGTCATCCATCATGTGATACCATGCCAGCAAAAAAAAAAAAAAAATCTATTTAACTGAATTTTATGGATTATAAGGTGTGATTTAATCCTTGCCCTGTATGGCCTTAGATCTTGTTTATAACGTGGTATCTTATTGCCACAAAGAATCTGTTTTGTCCATCTTATGATCTCTATTTTGACATTAATGCTGGTCAGTTGTTGTGTCTAAACTCCAAAGGGATTTTGGACACACCAGATAATGAGGTATGTCTGATCTCCTTTCCTGTCATGGCCAGGAACTCAGATTTTCAAGTTTTTCTGGGGTCCCTTTGGCTCTTTGGCCAAGATGGGCTGCATTTAGTCAGTTGGGGGGGTCTTAGGATTTTATTTTTAGTTTATATGTGTGTGCCCAGAGGAGAATACTGATGCTGATAAGCCAGGAAAACCCAAACTGAAGGGAGATGTTCAGGAATTCTAAAGTCAATTGGTGAATTTTTATTAAAATATAACAACAAATCACTACTGATAGTTTCTATAAGCCACCTTCTAAATATGTGGGTTTTGGTCTGCCAAAATCAGCAGAGTTTAATGTCTCCTACATTTTAAATACCTTTGACAGATTCGAGCATATTTTTAATAAGCTTAGTAATTTTTCAGAAATTACCAAGGGCTATCAAAACCAAAAAAGGTTTTCATTTGAGTTAAATTAATTGCATTAAAATTCAATTTGTGGTGAGGC
>NW_012139413.1:6656729-6657721 GCF_000956105.1 Propithecus coquereli
CAGTCATTGAAATTAACACAAACACATGGTATTTTTTTTCTCTAAATCCCAGAGGACATATAGTAACAATATATGTTTCCCACCCCTTTTCCATCAAATTCCTAGAAGGAATAGCTTAATATTGTATCTGTTGATTCCCCACCATTATAGATGAAGAATTCAGTTCACTTGTTCTATACTTTCTTTTCCCCTTTCTCTCTGTCCCCATATCTCTGCTAGTCATGCTTTTGCATTTAGTTCTATTGATTAAACTTAAAGATTCATTTACTATTAAGCCTCCATTCCAGTAATCTGTGGATGTTAGAGAGCACTACTTGCATTTTCACAGTATAAGTTGAGGGATTTCGTGCCCTTATATAGTCCTTCATCTTTTTTTGTCTCCTCCAATTCTCAACTGCTGATTACCACATTATATTTTTATTGTCAAGGTTATTATTATTTACCTTCTGTTGTATTAGTATATTATTGGTCTTCCTTGCTATGCTTGCTTGCTGGGTGGCATAGCATAGGCATCTAAAAATAGAAACAATGGTCAGCATATATAAAATCACAGTTATGCAAATATTCACTGCAACACCAAAGTGACTTTCAACCCTTTAAAAGGAGATGGTATGATCCCACATCACAAAACCTGTGCTGCTCAGAAAGAAACATAGCTAACAGAACTAAGTGGAGGTGGGGAGAGAGAAAATGGCAAGGTGAGCGTAGTATATTATAATTCCTCCATTTCATTCATTTGAAGATGTACTTTCTGTTTTTAACATTCGAACATCTCTGAGTTTGGGATGCATGTTAGAATCATTGCTGGCCAGAAGTGGTAATGATCTCATAGTTATTGCCTGCTCATGTGAAAACTTGACCATAGCTGCTCATTATGTCATCATTTCAATTGAATGATGCACATTGCTGGTACTACATACATTGAGTTTAATTGCCATTTAAAACATCATCAGGAAGAGTGCACTGTGATTCAGCAATAATATAGAGTTATT
>NW_012139413.1:6661779-6663823 GCF_000956105.1 Propithecus coquereli
TAGTGGTAGTGAGCTATGTGTATGGGCAGATTCCCTGTCTCTTGTTGACAAGGGGAAATGGAAGTCTTTGAAATCCTCTCTCTTTCCCCAGCCCTGTGGTATTGTTAGTAGTGTGAATTATATTGGGACACCCAGTTTAATCTCTGAGACAGTAGGTGGTGCTTGTGGGTAAGAGTCAGTTGTGCTCTGTATGATTGAATCAGCAAATGCTGTAATGGGCTGTACAAGTCCTCCCTGCCAGTAGGTGGTGCTTGCGGAAGAGGACCAGCTGCAGTGGTGTTTTCCTGGGACCTGTGAGTAGCTCTATTTGATCAGAAGAAGCACTCAAATGTGCCATGTGGTGGGCAGGGCCCTGGAGCTCCCAGGGGACTCTTTATTCTCCACCACAGCAAAGGCGGGTGGAGGAGTGAGACTGGGCAGGTCTGGGTCAGGCAAGCCTGCCCTTAGGCTCCACAAAGGCAGGCACAAAAGCTGTTTTGGTAGGGATCAAGGGTCAGCTCCCAGGCTGCTGTGGAAAGCCACTGGGGAGGAGGCTGGAAGGGCCCCACCAAGTCAAAAATTCTGCTCATGGGGAAAAGGCATTCTGGGATTCACAATCTGTCTGTTAGCAATTGATTTTGCTTCTCTATGTCTTCTTTGTGCTTCCTTTCTCCTTCTGGTGTCTGGCTGCAAGCAGAAGCCCAAACTAGCTGAGCTCACTGGCAATTATGCCTCAGGCTGGGGGTTCCCTGCCCAGAATCCCATACTGGATGGAAAGTGTAGCTTTCCTGTGGCTCAGAAAATTACTGCACTCTCCTTTTACTTCTACCTACATAGGCTCCCTCGCTTCCCAAGATTAGTTCACAAATCTCCCCTCCATGTCACTGAGCAACATGATTAGGTCCTGGAAATATGGGATCTGGACTGTAGGCCTGTTCTCTGATCCCCCACGGCAAATCCCTAATCATGTCAGGGAGAAGCATGCTGGTCCTGAGTTACCTATGGAGTGCTCATGCAGGCTTAATGTCCCTCCACTTCAAGGTATGCCATCTCTGCTGGAGCAGCTGGGTGAGCAGCAACAGGGAAGGGCAGTGAGCAGGGAGCTCACAGTACGAGCACTCTTGCTTCACTGCAGGTCTTTAAAAGGAAAAGTATGAATCCCACTCTCTGTGGAAGCCTTGGTGTAGTGGGCATGCCAACAGAGGGGAAGCAGCCAGTCCTGAGAACCTCAGCTCAGTCATCCCTTGGGGCACCCATGCTAATCCATGTGAGAACTGCCACTCACCAGCTGTGGGTAGAGGAGAGGAGAGGAATGAGAAGAGTCTGAACAGCAGAGAGCTGGCACTCTGGTCCCCTTTGTCCCAAAGGGCTCCCTTGGCTTGCTGCATTCTCCTCTTCCCTGAAGGTAGCCCACCCTGAATGGCTATGATCTGAGATTATCGAGGGAGTGAACTCCTGAAAAAGATAAGTTTGGCCTCATATCTCTCTCTATCTCACTTCCTTGCTTCCACCTTCTGCCCTTCTCCTGTGGGATGACCCTTGCCAGATGCTGGTGCCATGCTTTTGGACTTTCCAGTTCCAGAACCACAAACCAAATAAACTTCTGTTTTTTGTAAATTACTCAGTGTGTGGTATTCTGCTATAGCAGCAGAAAGTGAACCAAGACAAGTGGAAAGAGAAAGAATAAAGAGGAAGAGAAAAGAATAAGAAAAGACTACAAAGAACTAAAGAAAGAAAATGCTGGTTCTTGTCACTTAAAAATATTAGACCAATACTAGAACATATTCTAATTTTTAAAATAAAATCTTCAAACTACATAGTGTAAATCATTTTTCGTGTTAGAGGTAGGAATAGGAGATATACAAGATATATAAGAGAAATCTGAAAGTCAGAGAGAATTAGAAACCATATGTGAAAATTAAATAATGCCTTTGCTGCCAATCATCTGGGAATTTCCGTTATAATACCACTTAAAGTCAGAGATTGTAGATTATATCTATATCTATCTATATGCCAATTAATCAACAGACCAATTGATAAGTCAGTAGCTCTTATGATTTTTATA
>NW_012139413.1:6665084-6665594 GCF_000956105.1 Propithecus coquereli
TTTGAGCTTTATTATTTCTTTTCTTTTACTTGCTTGAGTTTGGTTTGTTCTTTTTCTAGTTCCTTGAGATATAACATTGGGTTGTTAATTTGTGATCTTTCTGTTTTTTGATGTAGGCATTTAAAACTATGAACTTTCCCCTTAGGGCTGCTTTCACTCTATCCCATACATGTTGAAAACTTGTGTCCCCTCTGTCATTCACTTTGAAGATTCTTTTGGTTTCTATCTTAATTTTATCATTGACCCAAGGATTATTCATCAATAGGTTGTTTAATTTTCCTGACTTTGTGTAGATTTGAGTGTTTCTGTTGGAATTGATTTCTACTTTTATTTCACTGTGGTCTGAGAAGATACAAGGTATTATTTTGATTTTTTTGAATTTTCTGAGGCTTGTCTTGGGGCCTAAGACATGATGAACCTTGGAAAATGTCCCATGTGCTGATGAGAAAAATGTATATTCAGTAATTTGGGGATAGAATGTTCTGTAAATATCTGTTTTATTCATTTGTT
>NW_012139413.1:6668599-6670652 GCF_000956105.1 Propithecus coquereli
TCCTTGCTTCCACCTTCTGCCCTTCTCCTGTGGGATGACCCTTGCCAGATGCTGGTGCCATGCTTTTGGACTTTCCAGTTCCAGAACCACAAACCAAATAAACTTCTGTTTTTTGTAAATTACTCAGTGTGTGGTATTCTGCTATAGCAGCAGAAAGTGAACCAAGACAAGTGGAAAGAGAAAGAATAAAGAGGAAGAGAAAAGAATAAGAAAAGACTACAAAGAACTAAAGAAAGAAAATGCTGGTTCTTGTCACTTAAAAATATTAGACCAATACTAGAACATATTCTAATTTTTAAAATAAAATCTTCAAACTACATAGTGTAAATCATTTTTCGTGTTAGAGGTAGGAATAGGAGATATACAAGATATATAAGAGAAATCTGAAAGTCAGAGAGAATTAGAAACCATATGTGAAAATTAAATAATGCCTTTGCTGCCAATCATCTGGGAATTTCCGTTATAATACCACTTAAAGTCAGAGATTGTAGATTATATCTATATCTATCTATATGCCAATTAATCAACAGACCAATTGATAAGTCAGTAGCTCTTATGATTTTTATATTGTATGATGTAATATTAAATAAACAAAAGTACTCCAAATACTCTTAGAAAAATTTTTCTGGATTAAGCTGCTCATTTTGAATGTCCAGTGGGTGAGATTCCTATAGCTTCTTACACAGAACACTGTCCTCCTCAGCTAATGTTAGGGGCTTTAGGCTCTGGGATGACTAGAGCAATATTCATATATGCTCAGCATAGTCTAACATCTTAATATTATGTGGGCTGTGTCCTCTTGGCCTCTCTAACTTAAAACTTTGGAGTTACTTTCAGGATCATTCTCTGAACCTCACACTGTAATATATGTAAGGTCCTTGCATCGTACCCATTTCTCCTTTGCAGTTTCCGAAGAAAACTATAATCCATTTATTCCTTTGCTGACAATCTTTTCCAATCCCAAATTCCATATGACATAGGAGAAGCAGAAAATGTTACAAAAGCAGGAAATCAAGGCAATATGTTACTGTGTAGACCAAATGCCCACGAGAGAGGGGTGAATGGGTGAATTCTGTTGCAAGATTCCATTGTATATTCTCTGAGGTGAAGGTACTAGAGATAGGGTTGAAATTTTGTTTAAAGCTGGCCTTCTATAGTAGGTTTACAGGTTAATAAGTAAGAAAGGATAGGTCTTAAGTAAGTAATAAGTAGTTTTTCCCTCTGGGAACCAGAACTGAAAAGAGGCAATTCCCGTAGCAATTTATAGGAAGAAATATATCAGGGTAGCTAAAGAATTACTCTTGAGACCCATTAAATCTGAGCATGATGGCATCTATTGCAGTGATGTATTGCTTATGTGCTATGTATGTATTTTTGCTTTGGATGATCATTGGCTATGTGTGCTGCAAATGCAAGTTCATCTCCATGTTAGAGGAAAAGGCAAAAGGAAGCCTTTTGCAAACATTCTTTTATTAAACTTTTGATAGGTTGGCAGTAGTAAGCTAGATAAGTACGGGAAGAGAGGAAATCATTGACAAGAGATTTGTGAATGGAAGTTTGTAACTCAAAGTGAAAAGTGAAAAAGAAAACAATCACAACAATAGAATGCACAAGCAGAAAACCTATCAACCATGGGGATTTTAGCCCAGGCATGGGATTTTCTCATTGGAGTGTGCGAAAACTGTTCGAAGAAGCTGTGTCCTTTTCTCATTATTCCACAAAGGGAAACTCATAGGCTCTACCAAATGGGAAGAGTCTTGTTAATACCCTGGAGGGAAAAGACTTTAACATGACAACCCTCCTGTGACAGGCTACGAGGCAGCTGTAGGTGGGCCTGACATGGATGTGGGCTTTTCATTTCATGTCTAGTAGGGGGAAAACCAGAATGAGTGGGATATGGAGCTATTCTATTCTTTGTACCATTTCTCATAACTGCCTCTGGCAGGCACCTAAAAAGTCCAATTAGAAACAGCCTGAATTCTAGCTCAGAGAATTCTCCAGTCTCACCTTCCTTACATAAACTTTGAGTTTTCTCATTCATTAGTTCATGTTT
>NW_012139413.1:6672462-6674675 GCF_000956105.1 Propithecus coquereli
CCCACTTACCCATACTATTATCAAAGTATAGTATTTCTAAAACAAAATAATTACAATTAACAAAGTGAAGTTTGTCTTCTTCAGGAACAAAGACAATACAATAAAAGAGAAGTTAAATGAAACCTAATTTAATTCCACTACAGATTTTTTTAAATTCATAATTAAAAAAAAATTTAAATTCCAGTTGGGGGTTTCTTTCTTTTTAAAATACAGAGTATTTCTCCTAGGTTTAAAAATTTTATTTTCAAGTAACTGGGAAAGAAACATTGACCTTTCTTTTTTCTGTTTGCTTTAATCTTTGCACCCATCAGAGAACAACCAAGGCTTAATTCTTAGAATTTACTTGATACAGTCTTGTGGCTGTTTTTGTCTTCAGAGGTTTTTAAAATTAGACATTTCACTACTATAGAGTAAAGGAATTTCCCATATTGAATAGCAAAGAGAAGATCTGTTGTAGTCATAGCTAATACTAAGAAATAAGAAATCCATGTAAAATTGATTATGTGTGTCATCTTTTGAAGCTGTGACCCACGTGGGTCAATTGCAGTGTAATTTCTCTTTCAAAGACACATAATCTAAACAAGAATTTCATTGTTTCTTCATTTCTCCAGAAAAATGTAAGAAAGGGAGTCATGTTTCATGGAAAATCATATAAGAATTCCAGATTGTCTCCTAGTCTCTGAAACCCCACCTTTCTAAGGTACTTGTAGGGCTGTTATGAAGAATAAATGAGATTTCTTGAACTTGCTCATTGTAAGTCCCTGGTAAATATTGGCTATGTTCAAAGTTAGCTTAAGGGACTCTTTCTCTCATTCATGATGTTTTATCCCCTCCATTACTCTCCTTCCTATCCCTAAATACAGACTTTTCCCTCACTTAATTCCTCTTCAGTCAATTTGCCCTCATTCTCCACCTTCACCATCACAGCCCACAGAGGAACGTGGTTCCTTTCTTACTCCCACTGTGTTTCCCTCTACAACCTACCAGCAAACTTATCATCTTTCTATGCCTTGACCATTTCTCCTAATTCTGCAGTGTTGAAATATAAAAAAATAATTTGGTAATTGCAAAAATTCCTTGGAGGGCTGGGGAGGTCCAAGAACTGAGCAGATCAAGCCAGGAGCTTGTCTGGCAAACAGAGAAACAAGAAAGACTGAGACCACTCATACATCAGATGTACACAGGATTAGAAAGTTGAAGGTAATTTTTTTTCTAGTCAAGGGGGAAGGAGCAGAAGACTCACATTTGTGGAATGCATTTTAAATGGCAGCTACTTAATTCTTCCACAACTCATTGAGGCTGGTATTATTGTCATCATCCTTATGATATAGACCAGGAATTCACATGGCAATAACTCACAAATCTGGGTTTGTAGCTAGAAAACTTAATTCTAAAGACCCTATTATCCCTGATTAAATGTGCTGGTTTCCCCAATTGAAGACAAGGATTATCTACAAAGAATTGGCAAAGGAAGTTTGAAGTTCAATTGTGAGCTTTCTTTCAACAACAAGCATTCAAAAAAAATTATTGAGTGGTAACTATGTACTAAATATTGTTTTAGGTACCAGAGATACAGTGATTTGTAAGAACACCAGAACTTTACATCCTGATAGGTAGGGCAACTAAGGAAGGAGGGAGGGCAGGAGGGAGGGATAGAATGGGAAGGAAAGAGAGAGAGGAAGTGTTAAGAGCTATAATAGATTCAGATCTGTCATATAGATTGAGTGGTTAGAAAACCACCTTGATAAGAAGTTTAGATTTTATTTCAAATATTATAGGACTTTATTTCTTTCTTCTCCCAAGATACTTAGGTTTCCAACATAGCTAAGTGACCATACTTCATCATTGATAGTGAACTGGAGGTTTATACTCTGAATACGTTGAGAAAGAGGGACTTTGGACTTTTTGGCATTAGGCCAGATGAGGATTTTTGTGCTCTACTGAAAATAAAAGAATTCAATGAAAATCTGCTTCATAAAAAATGAAACTTCCCAACATCCATTCTTTTAGTGGCCACTCTTGCTTATATCCTCATTCCACTCCTCATTTACCCCACCTCCATAGAGATTAGAAGATTTTCCTTGGATAAACAAAATAGAAGAGTGACAATACTGTAGGTGCTATGTATAGTGGTCCCCCAATAAAATGGCCAAGTCCAATGTTACCTTAGAATAAAGCCTACCTGTCCTCAAGCCTACCCATAAGCAGAGATT
>NW_012139413.1:6686490-6688863 GCF_000956105.1 Propithecus coquereli
TCCAACTTAAAGGTGGAACGCAATTTGGGACCAAATTATCAGAAATTATGCATTTTGGCTGGGGCCAGTCATGTATCTTTTGCTCTGGAGGCAAAATAATTTAGAATAATACACTTAGACCACTTAGGAGATTATTTGTGTATCCCAAGTTCAGTGATGATAGGGGTATTACCCAGAAAATTAGAAATGGGAGTGGAAAGGATTAAAAAGATATAAGGAATTCAGAAAAAAGAATGGTTAAGATTCAGTGATTATTTGGCTTCCAAAAGTGAGATTGAGAAATAGAAATAAGTCAAAGACAGTTCTAAGAACTTGAGAATAGTGACTGGAAGAACCTTCTGGAAGAGCCAGTGGAGAAGAGGGAATGTGAAGATTACATTGCTTTCAGGTGGACGATATTGAAAGTCAAGTGTAAAGATAAAGTCACTTATAAAATTTAACCAATGAAGAATTTGTAGTCAACTAAATTTCTTGGACATTGCTGTTTTATAAAGTTAAAAAATCTGTATCTATTAATAGCTATCAATTTATAATTATGACTGGCTTAAGCATCTTATTTTATTTTTCTTGCAAGCTGATAGACAATATTTAATATTTGAGTCAACATGAATTACTTAAGCTTGACTCTAATGATTTTGACCATGTTCTTGGGAACAGATGTTATTTTACTTCTGTGTAGTACTCAGGGAGCTAGCTACTAAGATGAAAATGATCTCTTTGAAACTAAAGTTCACCCACCATTGAAACTTTTTTGGGTTATAGGCTAGTTGTGGTCTATCATAACTTTGAAACTTTTGTAGAGTTAGAAAAGAAAAGGCACTAGGAAAAGATATGGCAAGGCAGTTGCCAAGGAGGTAGCAGGTGGAGAAGAGACAATATAATATGATTTGAAAACAGTGTTTCTTAAACTTTAATGTACCTGCAAATCACCTGAGGAATTTTTTTTGAAAAGCAAACTCCGATTCAGTAGTTCTGTGGAGAGGCCCAATATCTGCTATTTTAACATGCTCTTACAAGATGCTAACACTGTTGATCCCTGGACCACATTATGAGTCGCAAGATACTAGCAATCAAAGGAGAGGATTTTTAAACTAAAAAAGGTTTCTGTGCTGCGTTCTTTCAGTTCGCCTTTTCAAATTTACTCTCCACCCTTCTCTACCTTGCAGCATGCTCAGGGGGCTTCCCTTTATGGACTAGAGCAGTGGGATCTTGGCTCTGGTTTCCTGTTGGTTTTAGTTATTACATAAGTAACATCAGCTGAAACTGGAAGGAGGGATGTGATTGAAGTCTGGGTATATACGGTCAGTTTTGCTATAACAGGACATAGACATGTGAGTTTCTAAAAATCACCACAGTGTGCAAAACCATGCAGTTAAAACCACAAAGTTCTGGAAAAATGGTATTAAGGGCAGAGCACTCAAAAACTTTGTCAGTGACACACACACACACACACACACATGCACACAAAGATGGGAACCTAATAAAAACTGTAGCACAGTTTTATATATAAGTGTTCAAAAAATACACAAAAATACTACAATAAATATGGCACTTTACCTTGGGAAAAAACCTGAAATGTGCTTGCGGGCATTGGAAAGATTGTAGGTTGCGAGTTATCGTGAAGTGGTAAAAAGATGGTTATCTGAAATTGTAAGAAAAGTTGTAATACCAGATGTGAATGGATGGGCTTATAACACACTATGAACAGAGGGAGCTGGTAGGTATTTGAGGTGAATGTACACATGTGTGTTGTGTATTCCTATCAAATGTGGTTTAACTATGCCGTTTTCTCTATTCACCTAGTGTTTCTCACAGATGAACTTGTGTATAAACAAACATCAAATTTGATTATACTCAAATTGTTCTGGAATGTATCAATAGCGCTGAAACAAATTTATACTTTGAAAACAAGAGTTTTGCTGCAGGTTGCTCCATCCTCTTACTTAGACATGTGACTCTTGTAGGTATCCTCTCGTACAGCTATGAAAATTACTTCTGGGTTCTGGCAACCACCATTCACCTTGCCCTTCAGAACTGCACGTGGTAACAGCTCCCTGCTATTTCTAACCCTGGGTGATATTGCGATTGACTGTTAGTTTCATTTAACCTTGCCCACATCTTTGTAAATAGTGCCTTTAATGCATGCCCACCAATTACCTATACTGTTTGAGTTTGCCACGTGGTTCCTTCCAGTCCCCAGACAATGTTCATATATGATTAGTGATGTGAAAAGATCAAGTAGAATGAGGGCTTGGTATAGGATTTTGGATTTAAGTATTATCTATGTCCACTAATATATATTATGAGGAACTGGTTCTACACACAGCAGCCAGTCAGACCCTTTAGAAAGTAACTTAGATCAAGATATTTTCA
>NW_012139413.1:6688913-6691213 GCF_000956105.1 Propithecus coquereli
AAATTAAATATGTATGTATATAAAATATACCTATATCTACATGTACATTTAAATAATAAACTGGAAAAAAGTTATCAACAATTCACTAAAGCAGACAAAAAATGGACAGATTTAATATAGTTAACATAGAAAGTGTTGCACCAAAAAGCAGCATTAATAACTTTTTGATGTCAATTTAATTAATAGGTCTGTTTTAACCTGTTCTCTAATGGTTAAAATTAAATAGCATTATGGAGACAATGTGACTAAGAATGTATACTAGAAAAGGAAATTATGATGGGATTAAAACTTAATGGACTTGAATTGGGTCCTTAATAGTGATTTTTAAAAGCATTACTAAGCTGTCAGCATGTGGGTAGTATTTGTAGTATTTGAATGTACCTTCACAGAGTCCAAAATCTACCAAACATTTTCCCTTAAGAAAAAAACTCTTCTTTTAACCAAATGAGAGGAATTGCTATGGCTTCAATCAACAAATACTATTGAGCACCAGCAAAACTTCTAAGGCATGTAAAGAAAACTAAACTTTGCCCTTGGCCTTGTTAGTGAGGTAAGGCATAAACATGAGTTAAACAATTCAAAAAAGGTTCATCCAATGTCATTAAACCATAGCAGTCTTAACTGAAAATAAAGACTGATATAAAAAGGAAAAGAACCTGGAGATAAGAAAAGGAGGGATAACTGGTGTGGCTGAAATGGTGTGAAATTCAGTCCCTACGGAGAAAGTAAAATTCAGCTGGTTCTTGGAGAGTGTGTGTATACAATGTGTGCATTCGAAGAGAAAAGGAGAGCACATTCAATTCATGGAGGATAAAATGGGGCAAGGTCTTTTAAAGAAAATGGTTTTATTAGAGAGAGAATTAGAAAGGACTAGAGATAAGGCTTCTACAACCTTTTCTCAATCCAAGAAAAAGGGTCCAGGTGCAGCGACTTGAGCTGAAGTTTTTCGGGGTTGTGTCCTTTATGACCTGTGACTATGCAGCATGGAATCAGGGGATATCTGAAAAATAACTCCAAGGACAAAAGCAAATGACAAACAAAGTGGTCAGCCCAGAAATCCATGTCTGAAGTAACAGAGATCTGTTTAAGTAGAGTAGGATAAAAGGAACAAGTTTAGATGGGCGTAGAATAGACAGAAGTTGGGGAGTTTTCCGAAGTGTTCATATATGTAGTCAGAGATGCAGTTCTAGAGGCCTGTGGCCTCATCTATGATTGGAGGTGGAAATACCAAGGATATCATACAATGTCCAACTTAAAGGTGGAACGCAATTTGGGACCAAATTATCAGAAATTATGCATTTTGGCTGGGGCCAGTCATGTATCTTTTGCTCTGGAGGCAAAATAATTTAGAATAATACACTTAGACCACTTAGGAGATTATTTGTGTATCCCAAGTTCAGTGATGATAGGGGTATTACCCAGAAAATTAGAAATGGGAGTGGAAAGGATTAAAAAGATATAAGGAATTCAGAAAAAAGAATGGTTAAGATTCAGTGATTATTTGGCTTCCAAAAGTGAGATTGAGAAATAGAAATAAGTCAAAGACAGTTCTAAGAACTTGAGAATAGTGACTGGAAGAACCTTCTGGAAGAGCCAGTGGAGAAGAGGGAATGTGAAGATTACATTGCTTTCAGGTGGACGATATTGAAAGTCAAGTGTAAAGATAAAGTCACTTATAAAATTTAACCAATGAAGAATTTGTAGTCAACTAAATTTCTTGGACATTGCTGTTTTATAAAGTTAAAAAATCTGTATCTATTAATAGCTATCAATTTATAATTATGACTGGCTTAAGCATCTTATTTTATTTTTCTTGCAAGCTGATAGACAATATTTAATATTTGAGTCAACATGAATTACTTAAGCTTGACTCTAATGATTTTGACCATGTTCTTGGGAACAGATGTTATTTTACTTCTGTGTAGTACTCAGGGAGCTAGCTACTAAGATGAAAATGATCTCTTTGAAACTAAAGTTCACCCACCATTGAAACTTTTTTGGGTTATAGGCTAGTTGTGGTCTATCATAACTTTGAAACTTTTGTAGAGTTAGAAAAGAAAAGGCACTAGGAAAAGATATGGCAAGGCAGTTGCCAAGGAGGTAGCAGGTGGAGAAGAGACAATATAATATGATTTGAAAACAGTGTTTCTTAAACTTTAATGTACCTGCAAATCACCTGAGGAATTTTTTTTGAAAAGCAAACTCCGATTCAGTAGTTCTGTGGAGAGGCCCAATATCTGCTATTTTAACATGCTCTTACAAGATGCTAACACTGTTGATCCCTGGACCACATTATGAGT
>NW_012139413.1:6691263-6692534 GCF_000956105.1 Propithecus coquereli
GACTTCATTTCTCATTATTTTTTAGCACAGATTTGTAGAAGTGAAATAATCAATTTAAATATTTTGGATACAATTTAGACTTTTGACATATTTTGACAAATTAAATTCTAAGTTAGGCTCTTACTAAAGCTTTATGTGAGTACATGTCTTACTGCATTGGATATTATGATATTTTAAAATATTTTCTTATTTGACAAAAATTTGTTTTCTTTAAATTTGTGTTTTTCTTTGAACTACTATGGGTAATGTTAAATTTTCCATTTGTTAAAGAAAAAATATTCTGACAGTTGCTATAAAAGTAAGGCAGACTTTATTTAGGAATACTGCAATAGATGTCAAGACTATGACAACTGAGGGGAGAGGTCAGGTCAAACTCCAAATATGGCAAGACTCAACTGAGATTTGTAGCCAAGGAGCAGTTTGGTAAAAGGAATTAGTGAATGGAAAATTAGTAAGAGAAAACATCAAGGGTAGGAGGAATTTTTGCTAGACTGACTGTGATGGTTAATTATATGAGTTAACTTGATTGGGATAAGGGGTGCCCAGACATTTGGTTAAACATCTGTGTGTATCTCTGAGGGTTTTTATGGATGAAATTAACATTTAAATGATAGGCTAAGCAAAGCAAATTGCCCTCCCTGGTGGACATGACCCTCATATAATCTGTTGAAGGTATGAGTGGAATAAAAAGTTGAGTGTGAAACAATATTTTCTTTCAGTATGACTATCTTCAAGCTGGGATTTCAGTCTTCTCTTGCCTTTGGACTTGTACTTGGACTTAGACTGGAACTTACTACATTGGCTCTCTTGGTTTTCAGGCCTTTAAACTCAGACCGGAATTATATCATTGGCTCTCCTGGGTCTTCAACTTGCCAACTGCAGAACTTACACTTCTCAGCCTCCATAATTATGTGAACCAATTCCTTATAGGAACCAATTCCATAATGACGTGAACCAATTCCATCTGTATCTATATCTATATCTGTATCTATATCTATCTATCTATGTCTATATCCATATCTATCTCCTATTGGTTCTGTTTCTCTGGAGAATCCAGACTAATAAACTGATCTAACAGGATTCTTGCTGAGTGGTAGTCATATATCAAGGGTGGGAGATGAGAAATTTGATTGCATATTGAAAGCAATCAGATATCAAGGGTGGGGGGATTCTCTATAAACTGACTTAGCAGGATTCTTGCAGAAACTGTGCCATACATGTCTGGCATGTATGGGGGCCAAACCTGAGGGGCCAAAAAGTTTGGTTAAGAA
>NW_012139413.1:6704369-6705210 GCF_000956105.1 Propithecus coquereli
AGTGACAGTATTTTTAGACATTTACACTGAAAAAGAACAAAACAGCCATTGTAAAGTTGGACCAGATAAAGAATGTGCATTAAAGTGACACATGGAATGAAATGATTTAGTGTTTTCCTAACAGCTGGCTTACAGTGAGGCTGATGGAAGGGAAGGTGTGCTTTGAGGAAGGCATTGATGGCACTGGCATTAAGTGAGGATCAACAGAAACTTACTTTCTCAGCCAATTTTCTATTTTTGTGTAAAAACAGAAAACATACAGTGATGTGTGCAACATCTGTTGAATTGTCTTTAACGTGCCAAGCTAGAATGGGATTTTTGATTTGAGAAATGGGGTTTAGAAAAGAAATAAGGAGAAAAATGTAGCCCAAAATTAGGAAAGAAAATATTTATGTAAAGAAATTTTCACAAGAAATACTGTAAATTCTGGACTGAAAATAGGTTGACAGGCAGCTTGATGGCCTAGCTGACTAAGACAGACAAGAGATTCTGGATTTTTTTTTTTTAGTACAGTGACAATTAAATGCAACACAAATATGGTACACTTGAGCTTTAGAGAAGATGTTATTTTTTGTCACACACGTTTCTGCGGCTTACTGGTTTATGAGGAGACAGTGGCATTGAAGAAAAGGAGGGTAACAGCCCATCTGTCTAAGATAAGGAAGATATCATCTAATGTGACAATTGTAGGGGGGTGGCAGGAAGCTGACCAAAAGTCAAGGAGGATTGAACATCAAACACAAAGGCTCACTGTAGAGAAATAAGAGCATAGCACATCAATGATATGATTATAAGAAGCCTAGAAAGGAAGCCAACTTACATAATTTCTGGGCCAAGCTGG
>NW_012139413.1:6717669-6718917 GCF_000956105.1 Propithecus coquereli
AGTAGGTTCCTATGAATTACACAAAATAATCTTTGTTCTTGCTTTTATATGAGCAAGTTAGTCAAAATAACACCAGAAATGGAAATCATTTCTGTTCAAGAATTTAAGATATTTATGAGGAAAATGAGATCAAAGAGTGTCTTTTATGTTATGCTTTTAAATGATCCTTTTGCACTATAATAATATTACGGATGGTTTTCAATCTGGCTTTCTTTTCATTTTTTGTTTTGTTCCCATTATAACTTTTGTCTCTGCTAATATTCTTGAACACTTGTCCCATTCTCTTTGGGATGTCTGGTACACATTATCTCAAGCTGATTACCTGGTTTAATGCCTTGCATTTCTGGATATTCATATTTATTTTTCCACACCAGACTTCTTTTCTCTACCTTGCCTCTCCCCCAACTTCTAGGCCTGTTGAAGAATTAGCCAGAAGAAAATAATAGTGATTTGGCTGCCTCAACAATACAAAATAACTGGCTTAGAAAGGATAGAGGTTTATTTATTTTTTAATCTCTCATGAAAGTTTGAGTTGGGAAGTGGTCCAGGGTAGTGCACCTCTGCCCCATGAACTTACCAGCTACTCAAGTTTGTCCCGTTTTGTTCTTCTGCTAATCCTAGGGAAATATCCTTGTCAGTGTGGTTCAAGTAAGCTCATAGCTGACCACATGCCCGTACGTTAGTTTATAGGAAGGAGAAAAGTAGAAGTGATTGCAAGAGATTTTCTTCTTATGTCATGACCCAGAAGGTTTGCACATCACTTACATGCACACACATTCAGGAACAATAATCAGTCTGCCACCATATGCCTGATTCTCAGTATTCACTTTTATGTTCGTGCTGGCTTTCCAAGTTCTGACTCCTCAAGCTTTGTCCATGACCAATTTCTTTTTGTCTATGATGAGTATGACATTTGTTATTACCATAAAGATTTAGGATTTTAAGAGAAGCTTGCATTTGATATATTAGTAATTATCTCCTTGGTCTTATTCCTGTGCCATTCGGATTAATTCCTACTCATGATGAATACAAATTAACCAATCATCAATGGCTTTATTATTTGAACAGTTAAGTTTCCTGGAAGCATATTCAACTGTTTTAGAAACCATAGAATTCTTTCTTCTGTCCATAACAAGCATCATTGGATCTTTACTCATCCTTCTTCCAAAAGGCTTAAACATCAGATTGGAGTTATTTGCTCAAAACAGTACATTCCAAACCAAAGCATGTTCAGTGTGCTAGCCTTTT
>NW_012139413.1:6723027-6725298 GCF_000956105.1 Propithecus coquereli
GGGCATGGTGGCACATGCCTGTAGTTCCAGCTACTTGGGAGGCTGAGGCAGAAGGATTGCTTGAGCCCAGGAGTGTGAGGTTGCTATGAGCTAGGGTGATGCCATGGCGCTCACTCTAGCCCAGGGAAAAAGAGTGAGACTCTATCTCAAAAAAAAAAAGTTATGTTTTCATGGTAATATGGTCTAAGCGTGCAATAGCAGTATGACTAAAAATAGAATGTATATAACTTAATTTAAAAATTCTTTATGGTTAAAAATTGCTAATGCTTATCTGAGCCTTCAGCTAATCAGAATTTTTTGATGGTGAATGGCAAAAGCCTTGATGTTGATGGCTGCTGACTGATAAGGGTGGTGATTGCTGAAGGTTGGAGCAGCTGTGACAATTTCTTAAAATAAGATGTCAGTGAAGTTTGCCACATTAATCGACTCTTCTTTCACAAAAGATTTCTCTGTATCATGTAATACACACAGTAGAACTTCATTCAGAATTAGAGTCAGTCCTCTCAAATTCTGCTAATGCTTTATCAACTAAGTTTATGTAATAGTCTAAGTCATTTGTTGTCATTTGAACAATGTTCACAGCAGGAGTAGGTTGCATCTCAAGGAACCAGTTTCTTTGTTCATCCATATGAAGCAACCACTCATCCTATCAAGTTTGATCATGAGATTGCAGTAATTCAGTCATATCTTCAGGTTCCACGTCTATTTCCAGTTTTTTTGTTGTTGTTGTCATTTCCACTACATCTGCAGTTACTTCCTCCGCTGAAGTCTTGAACCCCTCAAAATCATCCGTGAGTGTTGGAATCAACTTCTTCCAAACTTCTGTTAATGTTGCGATCTCCTCCCATGAATCATGAATGTTCTTAATGGCGCCTACAATGGCAAATTCTTTTCAGAAGGTTTTTAATTTACTTTGCTTGGATCCATCAGAGGAAGCACTATCTATGGCAGCTTTAAACTTATGGGTGTATTTTTTAAATAATAACAATTGAAAGTTGAAATTACCCCTTGATTCACAGGCTGCAGAATAGATGTATTCACAGGCAGTAAAACAACATTTAATCTCTCTGTACATCCCCACCAGAGCTCTTGAGTGACTAGTTGCATCTTCAATGAACAGTAATATTTTGAAAGTAATTTTTTTTTCTGAGCAGTATGTCTCTATAGTGGGCTTTACACATTCTGTAAACCGTGCTGTAAACAGATGTGTTGCTCATTTATAGAGCACAGGCAGAGTAGATTTAGCATATTCTTAAATGCCCTAGTCTTTTCAGTAACTGAGCATTGGTTTCAACTTAAAGTCGCCAGCTGCATTAGCCCCTAACAAGAGAGTCAGCCTGTCCTTTGAAGCTTTGAAGCTAGGCATTGACTTCTCCGCTTTAGCTATGGAAGTTCTAGATGACATCTTTTTCCAACAGAAGGCTGTTTCATTTACACTGAAAATTTGTTGTGTAGTGTAACCATCTTCATCAATTATCTTAGCTAGATCTTCTGGACAACTTGCTATAGCTTCTACTTCAGCATTAGCTGCTTCACCTTGCATTTTTATGTTATAGAGAGAGCTTCTTTCCTTCAACCTCATGAACCAACCTCTGCTAGCTTCAAACTTTTCTTCTGTAGCCTCCTCACCTCTCTCAACCTTCATGAATTGAGGACAGTTGGAGCCTTGCTCTGGATTGGATTTTGGCTTACGGGAAGGTTGTGGCTAGTTCGATCTTTTACCTAGACCACTAAAACTTTCTCCATCTCAGCAAGCTCTTTCACTTTCTTACCATTCTTGTGTTCACTGGAGTAGCACTTTTAAATTACTTCAGGAAATGTTTCCTTGCATTCACAGCTTGACTAACTGGCACAAGAGGCCGAGCTTTTGGCCTGTCTCATACCTTCCTCATGCCTTTCCACATACCTTCCTCACTATGCTTAATCATTTTTAGCTTTGGGTTGAAAGTGTGAGTGCAACTCTTCCATTCACTTGAACACTTAAAGGTCATTGAGGGGTTATTAATTGGTCTAATTTTAATATTGTTGCATCTCAGGGAATAGGGAGGCCTGAGGAGAGGAGGAGATATGGGGAAACTGATTCATGGAGCAGTGAGAACTCACGCAACATTTGTCGATTATTTGTTGTCTTACGTGGTTGAGGCTTGTGATATCCTACAACAATTATAATAGGAACATCAAAGATCACTGATCACAGATCACCATAACAGACATAACAATTTTAAAAAGTTTGAAATATTGTGAGAATTACTAAAATGTGACACAGAGACA
>NW_012139413.1:6725348-6728171 GCF_000956105.1 Propithecus coquereli
TGCCAAACTATCTTTAAAAACCCTGGCCCCCAAGTTCTCAGGGAGATGGTTTGGAGAAATTCCTCCTATCTCCCTGCTCAGAGCTCTGCAATATTAAACACTTTCTTTGCTGCATCTTCTGCTGTCTTAGTGTATTGACTTCCTTTTGTGCAGAGGGCAATTGAACCTGGTTGGGTGGTTAACGACTGGATTTGTGCCCAGCATAGGCAATGGAAATCATTTGTTTGAGTTGTAACAAACCAATATACGGAAACAGTGGGTGTTGCAGCAGAAAAAGAGATAAATAATCAGATGGCCACTGAACAAGGAGGTAGAAGAGAACCTCAAATCCACCTCCCTGAAGGTTCTTGGGATGGGATTTTTAAGGGAATTTTGGTGGGTAAGGGGCTGAGGGGCTGGGGTTGTTGATTGGCTCGAGTGTGGGAGAGGAAATCATAAGGATGTGAAAACTACGTTCTTGTGCTGAGTCAGTTTCTTGGTGGGGGTCTTCAGACTGGCTGGCATCAGCAGAACCATTGGAATCCAAGAGCAGGAAAACATCTCAAATGGAAACTTGAGGTTTCTTAACATTAAAGATGTCACCTTATAGAAATAACTAAGGGAAGCTAGTGCCTCCACAAGACTTTTGGCAGTAAGCAACTATAAGGAGAGGGGCAGAAGGGCAGGCTGCACGTAACTATAAGGAAGTGGGTTAAAGGGCAAGCTGGTTAGTATTTAGCAGCGTTTCTATTCAGAGTCTGTATTATATTTAAGGATTCGTGTTTACTTTTCATTAGGATGGTTTCAGAATCTTCATTTCTAACAAGTTCCCAGTTGAAGCTGAGGATGGTGGCTCAGGGACTACACTTTGAGGATAATTGCTATAGGGCCAGCATAACCAGTGTTCTGATTTTTCAAGAACAATCAGAAATGTAAAATATCCAATTTTTAAAAACATTGAATAATCCAAATCAATCATATCTGAGGGAAGTATCTGATGTTTGTCTATCCTTTAAATTTAGGAATGGATGTTTCGTGGATTGTAATTTCCCTGTCCACTTACCTCTGCCTCAGTTTATAGTGCTGTTGCATCCTCCAGAATTGTTCTCTCCTTCATACTTGATCATTAACTACATTATGATCATCAGTTTCATATATAATTGTCCCACATCAATGGTTGGCTTTCAGTAGAAATTTACCTACTCTGAACTGAGCACTGTTTGTACATACGTGCTTCTATCTTCATTTTTAAAACAGAGCATATAACGTTTTTTAAATAGAGAAAAAAGGATTCTTATGATGTAGATTATTGTTCAATGAAATTAATGCTTCATTTTTATTCAGAGAAGAAAATGGTCCATATTAGAAGTAGAAAATAACTCTATGTGCATTTTCAGTTATTTATGTGGAGATCACGTGCAAGAATATAAGCATGTTAAAATAAGAAAAGTTGATCAGCGCATTAATAATGCTTTTGGGAGGGTACCAAATTTCTTTATTTGAAGGAATGGTATGAATTAAAGAACTTTAAGTGGATGTTTTGGTACAACTTATAGAAAAAGTAAAGGAAACCCCAATGTGCATACACTGCTTTGGTGACCAGGGAAGTCACCTGAGGGCTATGGGGAAGTTAGTCTAAGACTTAGCTCTCATTATCAGTCTCCCAGGATGTGCTTGTCAAAGAGATATTCTGCCATACCAAATTCAGGGGCTCCCATCTTGCATAAGTTTGTTACGTGGTCACCCAATTCTTCAATGAATTTCACCTGTTCGTTCAGGTAATGTGTCTCAATGGAGTCACACAAGTGGGGGTCATTTTTGTCAACAGCCAGTTTGTGCAATTCCAGTAGTAACTGACGCATGCTTTTTTCCAAGTGTAACACATAGTCCATCTGATTCAGCCTGCTGGCCCAGTCATCAATGTCTGTTTTCTTGATTTCCTGAAGAAAGATTTGACCACCTTATTGGTTCTGCAGCTTCATTAGTTTCTCAGCATATTTCCTCTCCTCATGAAATTTGTGAAGAAAGTATTTGGCAAAGTTCTTCAAAGCCACATCACCATGGTCAAAGTAGAAAGACATGGACAGGTAGATGTAGAAGGCTAGAGCTCCAGGTTGATCTGGTGGTTGATGGTGGCATCTGAGTCATGGTGGTAGTACTGGTACACCTGCGTGTGAGGGGGGCTGTAATCAAGGAGGCAGCTGTGGAGAGGCACAGCCTGGGCAGCTGTGCAGTGTGGAAGCTGCTGCAGGGCCTTGGGGCAGTCTGAGGGCACAGTGAGGAGGTGGAGGCTAGTCAGGGTGGGGAGAAGCACCAGGTTCCCTCCAAGCACTGTTGAAACAGGAAACTGTGGTGACTCAGTAAAGAACATCTGGCAATAAATTTTTTAGAGGCAGGGATTTGGCTATGTTGCTGAGGCTGGGCTGGAACTCCTGGCCTCAAGTAATCCTCCTGTCTCAGTCTCCCAAGTAGCTGGGACTACAGGCACATGCCACCACTCCTGGATAGTAATCTTTTTTGGAAGTTGAATATAAATAGACTTTGTATGTTCATTACGTTTCCATGTTATTTCTATAGTAAATTTGTGGTGCCTGATACCCAGAAATAGAATTTAGCGTCATATACAGGCATACATCAGAGATATCATGGGTTTGGTTCCAGACCAAATAAAGCAAGTATCACAATAAAGTAAGTCAGACAAATTTCTTGGTTTCCCAGTGCATATAAAAGTTATGTTTTGGCCAGGCGCGGTGGCTCATGCCTGTAATCCTAGCACTCTGGGAGGCCGAGGTGGGCGGATTGTTTGAGCTCAGGAGTTCAAAACCAGCCTGAGCAAGAGTGAGA
>NW_012139413.1:6731836-6737272 GCF_000956105.1 Propithecus coquereli
GCGGTCTGTCCTTGACCAAAACATTGTTATGCGGTGCATGACTGTATTTCATTGTAATGTACTATTTTTTCTGTCAAGGTGCATAAACAATGAATTCTCAAATGAGGTTTTAGTGGTTTCAGAAAAAAGTAGATTGGCAATTGCTTTATATTGGGAATAATGCTTTTGACTGCTAGTTGCTGAATAAAAGATATTTTTAAAGAAATAAAAATTTAGTTTCTCTATGAAGAGAAATAATTGAAACCAGAGGTGAGAATGAGTCAGATAATAAAATTTATAATGAAAAGATTACTTTCTTTCAGCTTTTCTTAGGGATGAATTTTCAAAATACAAAGCAAAAAGAGAAGTGATTTTGAATTTTGTCTGTACAATCATTTACATACTCAAAAGATTCTTTTGGTCTCTAATAATTAAAGTAAATCATATTGATCCATGGATGACTGTAAATTCTCAACTGTCATTTAGGCTTTTTGTACTTGGGTGGGGTTCTTTATTCATGTGATGTTTTATAAGTAACTTACATTGTGACTTTAAATTCTTTTCGCTCAGTTCCCTTTGAAATTCAATTATTAATTTTACCCCCCTTCCACCACCAAGGAAATCTAAGCTTTGGTTTTATGTTCTCTTCGTATTCACACAATTCTAGGTGTACTTGGAATTCTTTTCTGATATCTTTTGAATTTCTGTATCACATCAGTTTCATCCTGACAGCTGCAGCCTCTAAATTAAGCTGTGTGATGCACTGAAACCTAAAATAAACCATTATTTCAGGGTTAGGTGCGTCATACCTGCAAATAACCTCATTTGTCTAGAGGAATGTATTTAATGCTTATTGTATAAATACCAGTGTTTCAGGGTGATCTATAATACCATCTGTCACTTCTTTTTGTCCAATACATAATTCAATTCCTTATTCCAGTTTTTGAGATGGAGAGTTTTATCATGTATCTCTATATACTGTGACAAGAATCCAGGTGTATCACGAAAATTATATCAAATATTATCCAAGATAAAATTTTAATGCAAGTTGAGTAAAGTAGTTTCTCTGTTGCTAAGATATGCATTAAGGTAAGCTTATATCATTGGCATCTTTCACCAACTTCACTGAAAGTATGTTTTAAACACAGTGTTCTGGAAAGTAGGAAAGTGACTGTTGTTTCTATTGGGGGTAATGTTGTCTGTGGTTATGCCACAGGATGTCCTCAGCTAGAGAAACAGGAAGAGAGCAAAACAAAAACATGAAGTGATAACGTGTTGTTGGGAAAGTGGCATGACTTTCTTCTCATACCTTGCTTGAAACACTTTTTTCCTGTATTAGAATAAGCTCTTTGATATTTGCAGGAATGTAGATCCAGAATATATCGGAAAAAGTTTTGATTAACAAACATTTGTTGAGTGGATAGCAAATGCAAGGAATGCTATTAGGTTGAGGATCCTGAGAGAGACCAGATCTTAGGTGCTCATGCTGTCATGGTGAGACAGACAGAGGATTGTTCTGGAGAAATAAGGCCAGTACCACAGAGGACATCCTGGGGACAATGAGGCTGCTGAGAGAGCTGCTGAATTCAGCCACTGGAAAGGAGAAACCAGGGAAAGCTTTCCAAGGAGGTTTTACCTGAGCTCCATTTTGAAGAATGAGTAGGAGTTAATTGTTTAGGTTGTTTTTAGATCACCTATCTCTGAGGCAATTTTAGGAAGAATGAAATAGAAATTCTGAAATTATCTTGTCATGCACAATTTTGTAGGTTTCATCAAAAAAGTTCATATTTCTTCTCTTTTCCTCCTCCTTATATACATATGTACACACACAGTGTTTTTTTTTTAAATATGCGGCTTTTCCATCATATTTATTAGAACTCTTTGATGTATATTATGTAAGAATAGATGGTAGGAATTATGTATTAAATTATCACTTTAATGTAGATAAAATTTACTTTCCAAAGCACAATTACATATTTATCTTCACACTTTCTCTCTAAACACAAAGAACACATGTTCTTAAAGCATGCCACAGAAACAGACAACCCTATTGGCTGTGGTCTGAATTTATTTTGAACACATTGTCTCATTGTGTGTCAGATTCTTCTTTGTATCAAATAACCCTAAAGTGGAGTGAAGAAAATGAATGCATGCTTGCTCCATAGGGTAACTTCTAAGGGAGAAACAACTTTATATTCTAGCTTGGAAACGTTTTCATTCCACAGTTTTGGAGAGAAGATTATCGATATCCTAGCACACGTATCTTTTTGTCTGTTAATAAGACACGATTTTTAAATATTCATGTTGTTATATACCAGGTTGGTCTTAGATGGAATAGGCAAGGTCTAACCTTGGCTATGAATTCAGTTTTATCATGGATAGAAAAAAGTACCTTAAAAGATTATTTTAATCAATACAGTACAGAAACCTAGAGGAAAATGCCCCTTTGATGAGCTGTTTGATTGTCTTCTTCAGAGAAGAGCCTCTGGCATTTTAGTCGAAATAGGCAAAGATTCATAAATAGTGACTAACACTTTCCCCCATTTATTCCTGAAAGACTTTTTATTGATTCTTCTAAGATCTATCTTTCTAAGCTCACTCTAAGCCAACATAATCACTGTGGGGCATAATGTTCAATATATTTTCTCCTTATCTGGCAGATAGTTTCATGGTGCTTTATTTATTTTGCTTACTTATTTATATTATGCTATACTTCACACTTATAAAAAATATAAAAATGACACTACTTTTTCTTTGTATCCACTATGCAGCTCAAAAAAAAAGCATTACAAGTACAGATGAAGCCTTTTTATGTATGGTGCCATGATTTCATTGCATTAGATCATGCCTCAAGGTAACCACTATCCTAAATTTGTTGTTTAACCTACCATATATTTTCATATTTTTACCACTTAAGTGTGTATCGCTAAATAATATATAGTATTTTGCATATTTTTGTATATCTTATATACGTCCTAAAAACGTGCTTCTTTTTCCCATTTTTGATTATTTTTCCCATATTGATATATGTTGCTCTAGTTCATTCATTTTCATTGCTGTATGATATTCCATTTTATGACTTTATCACAGTTTATTTATCCTTTTTCATGTTGATATATTTAGATTGTTTTCAAGCTTTTGCTATTGTAAACAAAGCTACTGTGAACATTTTTATACTTGTCTCCTTGTGTAACTTGCAAGATTTTTCTAGTTATATCATATAACAGTGAAATTGCTAGTTTGGAAACCATGTGCTTTTAAAACTTTATAAAATATTGGCTGATTGACCTCCAAAATCTCATGCCAATTTACACTTCCACCAGCAGTTTGCAAGAATTCCTGTTGCTCCACATTGTCACTAACACTTGGTAAGATTTTCTACCTTTCGTCAGTCTTGATGGTGTAAAATAATATTGCCATTGAGAGTTTTAATTTGAAAACTCTGTCATTTTCTTTAGCCAGTAGAATGCGCTAGAGGAAAAGCAATGCAAGTTCTGGGCCTATGTCTTAAGAAGACCCAGCAGATTTGACTTTTGTGTTTGAGAGTCCTGAGCCACCATGGAAGAAAATCGTGCTAGAGAGACCTGCTGAAGAGGTCACGTGGCGAGGTGAAACCCGGAATCACATGGAGAGACAGAGCAGCACAGCCTTATCAGCGACCCAGCTGATGCCGCCTCATCAACTCAGCAACAGATTGCAGCTACGCAAATGTCCACTGACAACATCAGTAGAAGAAGGCCCATCTGAGCTCGGATTGCATATTTTTGAGCAAATAACATGATTGTTGTTTTTAAGCTAGCTCCTAAATTTTGGAGTGTTTTTTCTTTCATATGACACTTGAAACATCAATGTAAAAAAAAATTTCTGATGAAAATAATTTTAATATCAAATGTATCCATTTATTTTTTGTTATAGCTTGTACTTTTTGCCTTGTGTACGAAAGTTTCACAACTCAAAGATTAAGATATTCTAGTCTATGTTTCAAAGGTTTTGCCTTTCATATTTTGTTCTTTGATGCAACAGGAATGCATATTGTATATCATATGAGATGGGGTCCAATTTTTTTTCTTTATGAATAACCAATTTCCCTAGGACATTAATTGTATAGTTTATTCATTCTACATTGTTTTTCAATGGCACTTTCCACGGCATTTTCAAATTTACCTGGGTCTTCTTTGAGCTTCTTTATTTAGTTTCACTGATTTATTGGCCTATCCATGTGCCAGGAACCAACCATATTGTTAAATAATTTTAGTTTTAAAGTAATCTTTATATCTGTTAGGAAACCTCTTCCTCACACTACTTTTTATATATTCTAATTTTATTTTTTTAGTGTCCTGACCCTTTATATGGCTACATACATTTTGAAGTAAGTCTAAGTTCTAAAAAGTCAAACTATTGGGTTTGACAGAAATTGCATTTCATTTACAGCTTAATTGAGGGGAAATTGTATCTTCATTATATTTTGTCTTCCTATTCATGAACATAGTATGCACATCTATTCACATAGGTCTTTTTTTATGACTTCAAAGTTTGATACTTTTTTCCCACAAAGTTCTGACATATGTTTTGTTAATTTTATTGCTCGGTAACCTACATTTTTGTGACTATTGCAATTATTTTCTTTTAAGTCAACTTTAATGAGATAAATTAACATAATATAAACCGACCTTATATATGTGTAATTTGATGATTTTTGAAGAATGTATCACTCTTGTAATCATTACCATAGTCGAGATAAAGAATTTTTATTACTTCAAAATATTCCTTTGTACTCCTTCCCAGTCCACTCCATCATCCCTTCTGGCCACAGGTAACCAATGACATGGCTTTTGTCAGTATAGATCACATTTATTGCTCCCATTGTTTGATACAGATAGAATGATATGGTGTATATTGTTTATGTCTAGCTTCTGTCATGCAGCATAATGTTTTTGAGATTTATCCATGATTTTGTATATATCAATAATTTGCAAATTATTGATATCAGTTCTCCCAAATGGTATTTCGTAGTATGAATATACCCCAAGTTATCCAATCTATTCACCTGTTCATGAACACTTTGGTTATTCTCAAATTTTGGCTATTATTTCAAAAAATGCTATAAACCTTTATGTACAAGTCTTTGGATTAACTAGATTTTCATTTCTTTTGAGTAAATACATAGTAGTGGAATAGTCAGGTGATGTGAAGTGTATGTTTAACATTTTAAGAAACCACCAAATTATTTCCCAAAGTAGCTGTACCAAGTTTTATTCCCAGAAGCAAAATATGAGGATTTTAATTGCTCCACATCTTTAACAACACATGGATTTGTCAGTGTTTTGAATTTTAGTCATTTTTGTATGTATTTACAGGTATTAAATTATGGTTTCAAGTTGCATTTTTCTGAGCTCTAATGATGTTAAGCATCTTTTCATGTGCTTATTGTCTCTGTGTGTATGTTGTTTTGTGAAA
>NW_012139413.1:6737547-6743812 GCF_000956105.1 Propithecus coquereli
GCTAGGATATATTTGCCTATTCCAAAGTCACAAATATTTGATTACATGTTTTCTTTTAGAAAAAGAAATTCTGCTTTGTAATTTATATTTTTCTAGATGTTTATAGTTTTATATTTGAAAGTTGGGTCTATTAACCATTTCAAGTTAACTTTTATGTATGGTATAAGATAAGGGTCAATGTTTATTATTTTCCATATAGATATCCAATTTTTTTCAGTACCATTGTTGAAATGACTGTTCTTTCTCTATTGAATTATTTTGACAACTTTATCAAAAATTGACCATATATGTATGGATTTCTGAACTTTCTATTATTTTCTGTAATTCTATATGTATACGAAAATGCCAATTTTACACTGTCTTGATTATTGTACCATTATGATAGATTTTACATTCAGGTACTATAAAATCCTTCAATTTTCCTTTTCTTTTTCAAAATTGTTTGTACTATTCTATGTCATTTGTATTTTTTTTTAAAAAAATAGAATGAGTGTGTTAATTAAAATAAACTTGGTAGGATTTTGATTGGTATTACTTTGAATCTATACATCAATTGGGACATAACTGACATATTAATATTATTGAGACTTCCAATTCATGGAATGTACTATCTCCATTTCTTTAGGTCAATTTTACTATCTCTTATAAATTTCTCACACTTACGTTATTAAATATAATCATAAATATTTCATAAATTTGCATGGTGTTATAGATGATATGTTTTAAATTTCAAGTTCCAATTGTTTTTGTTAGAATATAGGACAATTGATATTTCTATATTGACTTTATAACCTGTAACTTTGCTAAACTGACTTATAATTTTGAGTAATTTTTAAAAAGATTCACCAGAATTTACTACATGCATTATCATGTCAACTGTAAACAAACACAAATTCATCTCTTCCCTTCAAAATACATGGATTTTCATTCACTTTTGAATAAAGCAGTGAAGACTGATATCCTTTCTTGTTCTGTAGCTTGAGGGAAGCATTCAGTTTTTCAATGTGAAATAGATATAAGTTGTAGTATTTTATAAATGTCCATTATCAGGTTGAAGAAATTACTTTCCAATATTAGTTTCTTGAGAATTTATGGAACTGATTATTCTGCTTATGAATCACAATTTCTTGCTTGTTTTTTTTTTTTTTTTTTTTTTTTGAGACAGAGTCTCACTGTGTTGCCCAGGCTAGAGTGCCGTGGCGTCAGCCTAGCTCACAGCAACCTCAAACTCCTGAGCTCAAGCGATCCTCCTGCCTCAGCCTCCCGAGTAGCTGGAACTACAGACATGCGCCACCATGCCCAGCTAATTTTTTCTATATATTTTTAGTTGTCCAATTAATTTCTTTCTATTTTTAGTAGAGACGGGGTCTTTCTCTTGCTCAGGCTGGTTTCGAACTCCTGAGCTCAAACGATCCGCCTGCCTCGGCCTCCCAGAGAGCTAGGATTACAGGCGTGAGCCACCGCGCCCGGCCAATTTCTTGCTTGTTGGCCTTTCTAGTTATTTTTGATTGGCTTCTTGACATTGTGATTTTAGGCTGTTGAGTGCCTGGATATTGTAATCTTTCTTTAAAGATTTTGGACTTTTTCTGGAAGATAGATTAATTATTATGGATTAGTGTGATATTTTCAAGGCTTCTTCTTAACTGTTGATAGGTGCATATTGACTAAGCTTTAGAGATAATTTAATTTTACTATTGATACTAAGTTGTGGCTCTCTGGAGTCTCTATTAATGGTTCTGGCGATCATTGAGAAATGTCCACTCCGGTTGGTCAGATTTTAATGACTCCATTTCCTGTGTGACCTCTTGGAATTATGCAGTTTCCAGAAGCTTAGTCATTGTATGGTGGTCTCAGGCAGTTTTTTTTTTTGTATGCATGTACAGTTTAATATTTAGCAACAAACTCAAAGGACTCATATGTAGATTTCTGGAGCTCTTTTTTTGTTGTTGTTTAATAGTTTCTTTATCTCTGAAACTCTACTTTTCAACTTCTATCTATGTTAGACTCGCCTGAACTGAAATATTTTTCTCTTCAGTCAGTGAGACCACCATGCTCTGCTTATGATCCTCCTCATTTCACCATAATCCAGACTGTGTCTTCAGAAGAATAGTCACGGTTCTTGTAGGACTCATTTCTCTCATTTCCGTTTTTTGGGGATTATAGTTTTATACTGTATATTTTCCAATATCTGAAAACAGGTGTTTGATGTATTTGGTGTGGTTTTCTAGTTGTTCCAGTTAACTCTAGAATCTGTTATTTTATCATAGTTGGAAACAGAGGTCTTATTGTTACTTTTAAAAACGTCATATTTTACTGTTGCTGGAGTATACAAATTCAACTGAGCTTTGTATATTAATCTTCTATCTAAAATCTTTGCTAAAATCTGCTTATTAGTTATAATAATTTACCTCTATATCTCTCTAATATTTCATGAATATTGTAATTTTTCTGTGATAATTACGGTTGAAGTTTTTCTCTTCAAAATACCATAGATTTTAGTTTTTGTCCTTGTCATCCTAGACTGAGAAGACCACTCAGATTTTGATAAATAGGAGCAGTAATGATAGACATTCTTTCCTTGACCTTAATTTTTAAAGGTAATGTTGATAGAAATTATACATTAATTATAGAAATTATTGTAGATCTTTGTCAAATAATCTGCATTTTTTAATGAACGTGTTCTGTTACAGGTAACAGAAAGTATGACAAGAGTCTAGTGTCTCAAACACATAGAAGTTTACTTTTCTCATGTAAAATAGGCCTAGATGTAGACATGTAGACCTTTACTTTATGTTTCCAAAATGACTGCTGCAAAATCAGTTACTCAGGGCAGCACTATTTCAAAAGTTTGGGAAAGTGATCATTAAGATTTCTAGCTATGTAATGAAGGAAAGCATTGAGGGAAGAGTTGGAAGTACATATTAGATTAAACAACCCATAATATCTGCATAATTCATCAAGTTTGAATTAAGAAAATTCTTTCCTATTTCTAGTTTGCTAAGGATTTTTTTTTTTTGAGTCTTAAATTGATTCTAGAGAATATGATTTTCTTCTGCTTGTTCAAGAATTATGTTCTTTGTCCTTTAATCTGTTATTCTCATGTTTCACATTACTAGGGCTTTTAATATTACATCATACTTAAACTCTTACCATATACCCAACCTGGAACATGATTTATTTTTTAAATACTTTACAGATTTCAGTTTGCAGATGTACATTTTTAGTTTTTTGTAAATTTGTAGTAGGCTATGGTCAAGCCTACTGTGGGTCAAAAAATGCATGAAGGCACACAACGTAGTAATAATACAAAATTGTGTCATTGTAGTGTAGAGAAGAATTGCTTTATATAGTAGTAGATAGAACCTCAAATGCTTATATGACCTCCTGCCTTTCCTAATGAATAAATAGAAGCAATCTATTGTGACTTGGGCTCCTCTCAGTGGGTTTCTCACTCTGCCCCTTTTGCACTGAAAACAAAACTCAAGAAGCATCTCTCTGAGAAACTAAGCAGGAAGCTGTGTCCACTTTCTCACTTGTGTGTTTATTTCATATATTTTTTGTTTTAGTTGTTTATTGGTTTAACATAAAAGTGAAGGTCACCACGAATTAGATTTCAGTCATCATTCTTGGCAGTCTTTGAATTTGGATCAGACCTTTGTGGTCCAGCCTCATTCTGTATCTAAGTGAAATTGGCTTATAATTGTTTCTTATACTGTTCTTTCCTGACTTTGACTCAAACTTCCATTAGTCTTATAAAATTATCAGAGGTGTTTTCTTTCTTTCTTTTTCTTTTTTGAAAGTTTGGTGTAAATTAATAATAGAATTACTTGGGCTTGTCCTTTTGCTATTTTTCTTTGTGTTTTTGTGGTTGGAAGGTACATTATTATTACTGAGTCAATTTCTTTAATGATCATAGGTGGTTTCAGAAATTTTTTTTTCTTAATTTGGTAAGTTATATTTTCCTAGAAAATAATTGAAGTTGTCAAGTGTATTTAAAAAAATTTTTTTTATTTCAGCGTATTACGGGGGTACAAATGTTTAGATTACAGATATTGCCTTTGCCCCGCCTGAGTCAGAGCCTCAAGCGTGTCCATCCCCCAGATGGTGCAAACCACACCCTTTAGGTGTGAATATACCCATCCCCTCCTCCCCCTCCCAAATTTATTTATAGTGTTATTTATTTATATGTCTTTGCTGAAATTTTACCTATATACTCCTTACCAATCCTAACTCTTTTTTACCAGTCTTCACTATTTTTTTCCTTGATCAATCTTGACAGAACTTTATCTTCTTTGTCTTTTCAAAAACCAGTGTTTTGAGTTTATTGATTCTTTTATTGTGTTTTTCATTTTTTTGAATTTGCCTTCTTTCTTCATTATTTTCTTCCTTCAATGCTCTTGGGATTTATTTATTTTTTTCCTAGCTTTCCAAGATTAATACTCTGATGGTCTTTGATTTATTACCATTCAGTTCCAAATCCAGACTTTTTAAAAGGAGTTTGGCCTTATAAATATTACTTTTTAGCCTACCAGAAAGATCTTAAGGGACATTGGAGGAGAAAGAGATTTTCTTTCTGCTTCTAGAGTGGCTTGCTCACCAGACTCGTGGAGAATGTGCTTTTTTATCCCATGCGTGGCCTACACAGTATCTCCAGTGCTAGGTGCTTGTAGGAGTCAGCTTTCTCCAGTGTTTGGTTGTTGAGTGCTTTTTGCTGCTCTTGACTTCAGCAGAAGCAACATAGCCCAGAATCCTAGATAGCATGGGCTAGTGCCTTGCCCAAGATCCCTGCTCCTGGCACCCTCCCCTCAGTTCCACATGCACCATGTTTGGGGCCCCAGTGGGTTGGCTATCTAATGGCCCAACCTTCATCTCTAACAGCCGGCTCAGAACCACTCAGCCCATATTGCACACAAGAAGTGTGCTAGGTTCCTATAGGGGAACACTCTATAGCTCCTCATTCCAGTAGCAACCACAGGAGTTCTCTCCTCCTCCCTGCCACCCTCACTCTGCACTCTTCATCTTCCTACCTCCTCACCCCTCATTTTCCTACTGCCCAACCCCCTACTCCTCCCCCTCCTCACCCCTCATTTTCCTACTGCCCAACCCCCTACTCCTCCCTGCTTCCTCTCAGGGACAACTTGTCACCCCAGCTTGTTTGCGTCTTGGAGGTTTATTTACTCCAGCTTTCCTGATGTAAACCCGGGACTACTCTTCACATTCACAGTGATGCCCCAACTTCATCCTTTCAGCTTTAATTTGTCTGTACTCCAGAAGGTTATTCCTGCTTATGTAGCAACTCTGGACTAGCTCTGGTTTAGCAGTCTGGCATACTTCATTGTTATCTAATTGGCTACAACCACGTTTTCTTCAACAAGGCTTGAACCATCTTTTCAAGTTTACCTTTCCATGGGCACTCTCCCCCGGATCTTGGATCAATCTTCTTTAGGTTCTTTTTCTATCTTTATGGTAACTCTCTTACCATAATCAATAATTGTTTATATCAAAATGATTTTAAACTTATCCTGATTTCTTTCTCTGATTAGACCCAGCCTGTATAGATAGTAACTAAACTTCAGCATGTTTTCTAATAAAAATATTTAAGGTTATTAATTCCCCTCTAGTAGTAAATTTTTATATATGGTAAGACTCTTCTACTGCTAGTGTTTCTGTAACAAGAATTAGCTCATGTAAGATTGGTAAATAAGAGAATGGTGATTGCATGATGTATACATTTATTCTTTTGGTTCACACATTTTTAAAATGCCAACATTTTATCTTATCAAAAGTAATAGCAGTAAAACAATACTGGAATAGAATGTCAACTAATACTGCTGAATGGTGCCAGCTGTGGGTGAATACAGTACTATGTATGAAACCTATTCACTCCATGGTCTTCTCCTTGGCTTAGTTTAGTCATGTGCTTTCTCTTGAAATTGCTTATTATGTGATTATTTCCTTATTTTTGTTCATTTCACCCTTCCCTTAATACAGCACCCTCTCCTTAGGTTTGGCATATTTTAGAAAATAAAATTTTAGGGCTGGGCGCAATGGCTCACACCTGTAATCCTAGCACTCTGGGAGGCCGAGGCGGGTGGATTGTTTGAGTTCAGGAGTTCGAGACGAGCCTAAGTGAGAGCGAGACCCCGTCTCTACCAAAAATAGAAACAAATTAGCTGGACAACTAAAATATATATATAGAAAAAATTAGCCAGGCATGGTGGTGCATGTCTGTAGTCCCAGCTACTCAGGAGGCTGAGGCAGGAGG
>NW_012139413.1:6744027-6750951 GCF_000956105.1 Propithecus coquereli
TTTTTGCTAGTCCTCCAGTTACAGAGTTGTGTAGATTTTAGGTGTTATATTCCTAGACCTATTTTGCTGATATACACAGTTATTTTTAGTCAGAGGTTTTATAGAAGACAAAGTTTCATAGGAGATATCTCCCTCATATTACATATGGAATACCTGTGTTTTCATTTCTCTCAAGTTCAAATCTTTCCTAATTTCCTTTTAACCCGTGAGTAATTTAAAAGCCTCTTATTTAAAAACCAAGAAGAGGTCATGTGAGCACACAGCAAGATGATGGCAGTCTACCAGCCAAGAGGAGACCTCAGAATAAAACCTATCTTATCATCTCCTGAATCTTGAACTTCTTGGTATGTAATATTGTGAAAAGTAAATTTGTGTTGCTTAAGCCAATGAGTCTGTAGTATTTTGTTATAGCAGCCCAAGCAGACTAATACGTTAAGTTTGTTAATTGTTCAAATTTTAATTGATAACATATATATAGCTGTAGCTCTCAGTTACCAAAAGAAATGTATTAAACTTTCACAAATGATTGTGGACTTGTCTTCTTTAAAATTCTGTCAAGCTTTGCATTAATAGTTTTAAGAAATACTATTAACTGCATACATTTTAGAATTGTAATAGATTCCTGGTGAAATGCACCTTTTAAAATTATGAAATAAATCTCTTTATACATAACAATCCTTTTGACCTTAGAGTGTGTTTTGTCTGACATCCATAAAACCACCCTGGCTTCCTTTTAACCAATAATTTCTTCATATATATTTTCAACATTTTAATCACAGGCTATGTGCCATCAAATTTTACATGTATATTTGATAGGCAATTTATTTTAAAAATCTGTTCCTGAATTTTCTGCATATACTGTCAATCCTGACATATTGTGAGTTTTCTATTTGTTCTACTTTTTCTGTGAGTTCTATCTTTTGATATTTCAATTTTGTTTTATTTTCATTCCATTTTCCTACCTGTACAGATTTTTGAACTTATATACTTTCCATATAGTTTTTAGTAACTGCCCTTAAAATTTTAACATCCATGCATATGTCACTTAACAAACTCTAAAATTAATTGGCATCTTTATCTGTATCTAATATTATACAAAGATCTTAGAATGCTTCATTTTTGATTTCTTCCCATCTTTCATGTCATTGTTGTTATGTTTTAGTTCCATCCTACTTTGTAACCCTTAAACTAATTAATGCTATTATCATTGTTTCATTTAGTCAATTTTTGTTGTATTTATGCACTTTTACCATTTTTTTGCTCATTTTTCTTTTTTAAATTTCAGCCCTTTATTCAATTTCCTTCTTGGTGAAGTAAATCCTTTAGACATTCCACCAGATACGAAACTCTAGGTTGATAGTTATTTTCACTCAATACTTTTAAGATATCATTCAGCTGTCTTCTGTTTTTCTTGCTCCTTGACAAGTTTGCCTTTGGTCAATCTGTCTTTCATTGCAGGTTATCTGTCTTTCAACGGCAGCTGCTAGGATCTTCTCTTTCTCTTTGGTGTACTGAAGCATACCATAATAAGTCTAGATTTGTATTTTTTTTTACTTCTAATAATGTATTTCTAAATAGATGATTCAAAACTTATCATTTCTGGAAAATTCTAATTCATTATTACTCCTGATTTTGCCTCTTACTCATTATTTATATTCCCTTTTTCTTTAACATCATTTAGAATACGTTGGATCTTCTTATTCTATTTTCTAGATCTCTTACTTTTGTTTATATTTTCTATCTCTTTATTCTTTATTCTGGTTAACCTCTTCAGATCTATCTTCCAGCTTACTATTTATCTATCCACCTGTGTCTATTCTTCTGTTTAACTTATTCATTGAGTTCTTAAGTTCGATGTTAATAATTTTTATTTCTGGAACTTCTATTTTGTTGTTGTTTTCTTCAATTCTGCCACATATTATTTCAATAGTAAGCTCCTCTCTAATATTTTCAATAACATTTTAAACTCTTTACACATTTTAAACATATCTACTATATATTCTAAAGCTGAGAATTTTTTTATTTTATGTTCTTAGAGACCTATTTCAGCTATTTGCCAGTTCTGTGGATTCTCATTCATAGTGGCTTGAGTTATGCAATTTTGAAGGTGAATTCATATTTGGTGAGATATTACCCATGAGAATCCTCTGAGGTTTGTTCTAAGAATGAATTCTTTTTTTTTTTGAGGTGCAATTGATTTTTTATTTATGTTGTGAGGTTATCTGGATCATATACGTAGTTAAATTCTCCAACCTAAAGATGGGGCAGAATTGATTCTGACAGGAGAACATGAACTGAGAGTGACAGAGATGGAAATATTAGAAAGGTTTTTGATATCTGAAAACAATATATTTCCATTACTACCTGACCAATTGACTGATTTACATTTACTATCCATATCTTTCTCTCTTAATCTATGTCCACAAATGTTCAAGTCTATATTAAATGTCTTCACTCTGTCCAAAAAGTGAGACAAATGAACTATTTTCTAATGTTAAAATCAAGATCTCTGGATGATATGTAAGTCATCTTAGTCAATTATGATTTTAGAACCTCATAGTTTCCTATGTACAGATAATTGATAAATTTATTCTCCAAATACTTGATATTAAATGATGGATACAGAATATGATTACCGCAATAAAAATAAGAATGGGAAATGGGAAACAAAACACAGGGATCATGACAGATATATCTGATAGATAGAATTCTTCTAGGAAGAGATCACAAGCAGTCGCTGCCATAGAAGAAAATTGAGTTGCTGGGTCAGCTAAGCTTCCAGGCCTATTGTTGGAAGGATCTTTCCCATCCATGGTCCTCTGTGGCTATATTTGAGGAAATCATTGAAGAACATTACAAATTGTCCTGTAAAGCTTCTGATACTTCACAATAGTAGTAGTTCATACACCTCTTTCCTTCTACTAAAGTACAGGCTCTTTGAGGGTAAGGATTATGTTTAAGTTGGCTTTTATCACCAATGTGAAGCACTATGATAGGTATAAAATTAGCAATTAATCCATGGTTGCTAAAAGAATCAATGAGTGAATGAGCTAATAAAGTGATTGAATAACAGAGCTAGACAGCATTCTGGGAGATGTCCTGCTGTAGTTTCGGAAAAATAAATGTCTAGATTAGGATAATAGAAGGCTGAAATAATTATTTATTTTATGCAATACAAAATTTGCTATGTTTTGTTTCACATAAAATTAAATTTTCTTCTGGGATAACGATGTTTAATAAATAGCAAGATCTTGTAGAAGAGTCCAAATTAGACTATAGAATAATCTTGATGATTTTGAATTACCTTGAGGAAGTACATTTATTTTTTATTCCCAAGTCAATCAAGTATCTGATATTATATAAAGATTTAATCACCTACACCTCCATGGGGCTATTAGATTTAGTTGGTGTTTCTGAAATTGCCTTTTCCCCCCTTGATTGTACAGATTTGCAAAGCAATCATTCATTTATAAATCCCGCATACGTTGCTTATTTATTTCTTATTCTTTCCACAAAGGTCATAGCAAATTGAATAAGATTGCCATCGCCTTCATTATTTTGAAAACTCCATGCCTGGGAAAGGAGGCCGGATGTTGGCTTAAATGTCCTTTGGAAAATTGCCACTTTAATGTGGTGCTCTGTGGGCTTGTTAACAATTACAAGACCCACTGGGATGTCAGCAATGTCTTGCAAACTTGTTCTGGTCTTTCGTGTAGATAATTTAATAATTTTTATTACTTTTTGAGTAATTCTTTGGCTTTGAAACAAATTTATTCTAAAGCAGTATTTACCAAATTTCAGTAGTTTATGAACTACCTTTATGGTTTTTGCAAAATCCTGGAAATTACTATATCTTTAATATTTGTTTCATAAAATCATTTACATTTTTCCTTAAATACTCTAAGGAATCTTTATCTTAGCAAAATGTAAAAACTATATCTTTTTTCATAGATTGGTGACTCAATAAACAAATTCAATGGGAGCAAACGAAGACCATTAATTTATAAGTAGATATTGGTGCCTTCTAAAGTATGGGAGCTTGAGAGCTGATTAAAAAATAAAGATTAGGAGGCCGGGTGCGGTGGCTCACTCCTGTAACCCTAGCACTTTGGGAGGCTAAGGTGGGAGGATTGCTTGAGGCCAGTAATTCAAGACCAGCCTGGGCAACAGTGAGACCCCATCTCCACACACAAAAATTTTTTAAAAAAAATTAGCTGGGCATGGGGTGCACTGTAGTCCCAGCTACTCAGGAGGCTGAGACAGGAGGATCTCTTGTGCCCAAGAGTTTGAGATTGCAGTGAGCTATGATGACACCACCGAACTCTAGCCTGTGCAACAGAGTAAGACCCTGTCTCTAAATAAATAAACAAATACATATAAGCACATGTTAGACAAATGCTAAATAATTTTTAGGCTTAGACTGAAATTTCCTCTTTGACATTGTTAAATTTGAAAGAAAAGAAAATATGTTCTTGCTGTCTGAATTAGTATTTTTATCACGTCCTGTCATCAAATGCTATGTCCAATGTTACCTAATGCCATGTTTCTAACACCAATATAGTTCCTGTACTCCAGTTTTGGGAAATATCATTCTATAGAAATATCTTCAGTATATTAATATACACTGTTCTAAATTGTATGTGTATGTGTGTGTGAGATGTGTTGGTACTATGAGGAGATAAGACAAGAAAAATTTATAGCACATGTGTATATATAAATATCCTTACAGAGCCTGAACAATACCCTCAAATAAAATTTTATGTATACTGTATTTTGCATAAACATTTTCCTCAACTTTCTGATTTAACTGATTGGTTTTCATTGGAATAGCTTTATTGTCCCATATCAGGAAAAATTAAGATTTGCCCATTTTCCTATTATCAAAAAGACAAAAAATAACAAATGCTGGTGAGGATGTGGAGAAAAGGTTACTCTTACACATCATTGGTAGGAATGTAAATTAGTACAGCCATTATGGAAAACAGTATGGAGGGTTCTAAAAAAAACTGAGAATGGAACTACTGTACAATCCAGTAATCCCACTGCTGGGTATTTATCTAAAGAAAAGGAAATCAGTACATCAAAGGGTCACCCGTACCCCCGTGTTTATTACAGCACTATTCGCAATAGCCAAGATATGGAATCAACCTAAACGTCCATCAACAGATGATACAGAAAATGTGGTAGATATATATCCACAATGGAAAACAATTTAGCCATAAAAACGAATGAAATCCTGTCATTTGCAATAAAATGGATGAAACTGGAGACCACTACGGTAAGTGAAATAAGCCAGACACAGAATAACAAATATCGCATGTTCTCACTCATGTGTGGGAGCTAAAAAGGTGGCTCTCATAGAAGTAGAGAGTAGAATGACAGATACCAGAGGCTGGTGGGAGATTGAAGAGAAGTTGGTTAATGGGTGCAAACATATAGTCAGACAGGTGGAGTAAGTTCTGGTGTTCAATAGCACAGTGGGGAGATTATAGTTAACAATAATTTATTGCATATTGTGGAGGAGAAGGGTTGAAATGTTCCTAACACAAAGAAACAATAAATGTTGAGACGATAGATATCCTAAATACCCTCATTTGATCATTACACATTATATGAATGTAAAATATCACATTTACCCTATAAATATGTACAATTATTATGTATTAATAAAAAAATTAAAAAAGAAGGATTTTCACATTTTCAATTGAAATAATGAAATTAAAGTTAATTATGATTTTTGTTTTTATCAATTTTTGCTCCTGGGCTTTTCCTTTTTCCTCCTCCTTCCCTGTGATCTAGACCCTAATATGTTCTCTACCCAACAGCTAGAATGATCTTTTATGGAAGAAGATAAAAATCTTGGCTCTGCTTTAAAATCTTCCATGATTTTCCTGTGCAGCTCAGAATAAAATTCCAAATGTATGCCTGGACCTCATGATCTTCTATGGTGCAGCTCCTGCTTCTCTCCACAGTGCCTCTCTCCTGCAGCTCACCAGGTGAGGCCACACTGGCTTCCTTTCTGTTTTTCCAACGTACCAGGCTTTTTCCTGCTTTGGATCTTTTTCACTTGCTATTTTTCTTATTTCCTGAAATTCTCCCTACCTGGGGTTTCACTTGGCTTGTTCTTTCTCTTCTTTAAGTTTCAGGTTAAAGATCTTTCAGGTTGTCTCTGTATATCCTCTAGGTGTGGATCATCCCTCGTGTGGTATTCTCTACCTGTTTCCTCCTTGTGCTTAGTAGTTTGGGAGTACATGTTTGTTTCTTTGCTTGTTTATATTCTACTTCCTAATTGGACCCTCAGCTCTATGAAGGCACGGCTTATGCTCATTGGTTTCAATTGCCATTGCATACACTGTCCCAATCCCATCCTTGGTAAATAGAAGCACTCAGTGAATATACAGTGACCCAGTGAATCCTTTGTAAAGAGTTGTTTTATTTGTTTGGTAGGCTGCCTTGATAATAATCTCACTTGTAAATAATTACTTTCTTAAGAAAGGAGTGTGTGCCATGTTATGTTTAGTATTCAAAAAGATTCAAATAAGCAATTGAATAAATTGCTTCCCCCAGTTTGTAACTGTGCTTAAAACTAATCGTAGTGACTGAGCAGAAGGGGCAGCGTAAGTATCAAAGACATACGATTTTGCAGCATCGAAAGCAAGGCAGCAATACTGTTTTAAATCTTCTTCTAATGATCTCCTTACCATTATGAACCCCTAAGAAGAAATGCTACTGCTTTCTGTGTTTGAAAATCTGCCTAACTATGCTTAATTCTTTTGCTTTGGCTCATCTCCAGACTCTGAAACTTTCTTTGCCTAACTAGAATTGCATTTGGACTTTGGGAGGAAACAGTTATTGTTATACATTTGTATGTGTGAGCACCAGCTGCTTGTGGAAATTCCAATTAATTATACATGTGATTTTATA
>NW_012139413.1:6751209-6760479 GCF_000956105.1 Propithecus coquereli
TTTATCCACTTTCCACAGAGGTCTTACTTCAAATTTCTAAAAACCATCTGCAAATTCACATAATGAATACTTTTGTAGGACACACACACGTGGAGATTTTTTTTTCATATTTTGTGTTTATAATTGTAGCAGATACTGCCAGCTGACCACTAACAATTTGTTCATCCCATTCATAGTGTGCAGTTGTTGCTGAACAGTGGCTGTCCCTGCAGGGACTATATTTTCCAGCCTCTCCCCCTTGCGTTTAGGTAGACCATGTGACCAATGGAAGGTTTGCATTGCCTCCAGGAAGAGATAGGTAAGTATAGGATATGTGATCCTCAGTGTTCCCTTCCCTTAGGATTGCTGGCTGGATCACACTGATGTGTCTTTGAATGGTTGAGCCAAACAGTGGCATTTGGGCTTCTGGATTCACAGCCTATAAACGAGCTACTCGAGAGAGTCACCCACCAGGAGCATCAGCTTTGGACTTCATATGAGAAATAAACGTTCATTTGTTTATTTCTTAACTACTATTTGGAAATGGATGGATCCAGCTTCTCCCATTGCTTTTTTTTAAGACAGGAGGCAGGATTTCAGGGTGAAGTGATGAAAGAATAAGACATGCTTTTCTGTCTTTCCTCTATCCCCATCTCAAAGCTGAGACTGATCACACGCCAATTACTGCATTCCCTTAGACTCTGTGATAACGTGTCTGATCAAATGCCCAGGAAAACAAGAGACTCGACATTTCTATTAAATTCAGAAAATGTTTTCTTCAGTCCTTTCTGTCTACAAAAATTCCATCTTTCTCTATGGTGTTTGTCAATATTTTTCACACGTCACTCAAGACATACCGTCATGTTTGCATTGATAAACTAGACGGTAGGCACTGCCCAGTCCCTAGTTTACATATATGCAATCCCCACACTTTCTCTCCCACTTTACAAAAATACATTAGAATGCAAGGAAGAAGGCATTTATTACAGGACTAACCTAATCCATTATAATTTATTTTTAAAAATTATATAGAAACATTGATAATTAAGCTATCACTAATCAAAAATATTTGCTCTGTCAATCATAGCTGATTCTGACAAACTTTCTTTAACACCATGTATAGAGATAACTGAATCTACGTGAAAAGGAAAAATTTGATAGACTCATAAGAAATTCTGTTTGTCTTCTCATTGTATGTTGAAGTAAAAATTTATTAAAGCAGATAAAACTCAAAGAAAACAAAACATTTTGGAAAGTCCTTTTGGATTTATTTTAGGAAAAGTCAAATAGGAGAAAAGAAATTGTTTCTGAGTAAACTTGAGAGGGAACAAATCCAGGTCAAAATTCAAAGGTAATGCTGTCAGAAATCTTACAGTCTAACATATCCTTGTGTTGACAGGAAAAAAACAAAACAAAACAAAAAGATGTGTGACAAATGAAAACACTCAAGTGTTTCCAAGACACCATTACAGCAGTGGACCTTAGTTCTTAGTGATCATTCCTTTCAATTTTTCTTTCTCAACTCCACTTCTCATAATTTCTGCATTAGATTGAAGCTGATGGACTTTTTGTTCTAACTGCCAGGTAAGTAGGGACAGAACTGGGAGGGAAATTCCTACCCAAATGCAGCAAACATGGGGTGTGTTCCTGGCATTTTTTGAAAAATCCGTAACTGTAGTTCCCAGAGAATTCATTATACCTAGTACCTATTTCCCATAATTTATTCTATAATTCTGGTATATTAGGGGTTAAATTTATTTCTTTACTTGACCCAAGAATATATCACCATGGAAATCATTGTAAGTCTGACAAAATGCATTCAAGCAGCCACCTACAAAATGTATTTTAGAATAAAACTCATTGGCAAGATAGAAATTGCCTCTACAGTTTGGTTTCATAATGAAAAGCTTGGTTTACAGAGTGGTTAAGACTACATCTAGGACACAGTCAATCTTGGATACAATCTAAATGTATTTATTTAGTTGCATAATGACAACTATCATAACAAAATCCTTTTATAGGTAATTTCGTCTATAAAATCAGCTCTATGGCATAAGGTATAGTGTAAGTGAGGAAAACACTCTTTGTTTTATCACTTTTAAAAAAATAAAGAGATTAGAACCATGCCTACATCAAGACAAAAGTTTATAATTATGAGGATAGTTGATTCTGAAATACCATTTTCTATTTTTTTAAAATGTTTTTCTTAAGTCCATTGAAGTTAGCTAAAATTATGTGCTGTTATGAATAGTATTATGTTGACATTAAATCATTCTTTACTAAGTTTTATCTTTATTTTGACAACTAGTTTTAAGTGTTGGCCAAGTGATGACATTTGCAATTAATTTGAATCAGTCACTGTGAGTTTATTTGATTTGACAAATTCATGTCTAAAATGTTAATAAAAAATAAAAAAAGAAAATGTTAATAGTTTTATCAGATAGTAGAAAGTAAATAAAATTGTATGTTTTAAAAATTCATGTGTAAATAGTGACATAAGAGGGCAATTTTAAGGATATTTATATAGTGATATGATGACAGCGATGTAATATATTTTTTTTCTTCTGGCTTTAGCCAATATTTGTCTCCTATTTTTAAGCACTGCATTCACCAATTTTTTTTTTTCAAAATAAGAAATCAAGCTATGGATAAATATTAAATATATTGTCCTTTCCCTTGATGTATAATTGCATTTCCTTTAATAATTCAATTTGGTGTAAGATATAGTAAAGACAAGCAAAAAACTTACCGATTGACATAAATGTTTTCAATTTTTTTTCAGTTATCCTTATTTTATTGTATGGAAAGTCCTCTCTCCCTCTTTTTCTTTTCCTTAAATTTGCTGATGCTATCTTTTCTGTTTTACAGAAATGAACGTTTCTCCAGTTTTTAGGGCCAACCTTATGTATCTACCTGTTTTTTGAGCAAAGATATAACTTTTAAATTTGATTATAACTTAGCTTAATATTTGAGCAAGCAGTTTTACTGATGACGGAAAATTTAATTTTGTTGATTTAGAGTGATATAGTCATTTCTAGAATAAAAGCTAGTTGTTTATATAAACATTCAGTCATTCATATTTACTTCTTGTCATTTGGAGAAGCATGCTTGTCCCACAGTAACTTCTCTGTTGCCATGTGTTGATGATGTAATTTATCATCTGTGTTCTTGTTCTTTACCTATCAACTTCGTCCCTCACTCCCCAGAGGAAGATTAACATGAAGCCAATGAAACTTAAACAACAGGGCCCCTGATTTCTTAGTGATCTAAGGTCTTTGAGAATTCCTAGTAAAGTATTTGATGGTCATATATTTTTGTAAAATTTAGAAAAAAAATAGCTTTAAGATCACTTCTGCTTTTTTGTTCATATTGAGAGAATAATGACAAGCTGTTATTGAGAGTTCTGACAGTTAATGAAGACAGTAAAAGTGGGGCTGGAGAGAAGGGATGAAATCATACAATATCTGGGAGATAAACTTATGTCTCTTTTCTTATAAGGACATGTTTTCTAACTAATTTGAAACTATTGGTATTTTCTCACCTCTTTACTTTGGAAGTTATATTTTCTCTCAACCTGGAGTCTCACTCATCCTTTGAGGTCCAGTTTAGATGCCAGCTTGTCTTTGAAGTCCCCTCTATTCTTTCCACTTTCCCACATGGCATTTTTCTGTCACTAAGCATGCAATTATTTCTTAGAGCATAGTGGTGATTCCAAGAGGTGACTTTAGGCACGACTCTTCACATGATTTTCTATAAGCTTAGTAACTTCACTTTTTCTTCCTTTTCTTTTCTTGGTTGGAAGTGGGGAGAAGAAGATGACGTTAGTCACAGCTTTTCTTAAGCAGTGAGCACTACCCAGAGGAGGCCCAGTACCATCCCCTGATTTTAATAGAGTCCAGAGACATTTTCTCTTGTCCTTGGCCTCACTGATTGTTCTGGAATCAGGCCAAGTTCAGGTGTGATTGTTGGAGGGAGTCAAAGACCTTCAGGTGTGATTGTGGCTTGAGGATGAGGTACTCGCACAATATATGCTCTCTGTCACATAGCAGTGTAAAAAGAGTTAGAACTTGGACTCAGATAGAACTGATTTTAAATTCTGGATTTTCCACTTACTAGCTATTTTACCACGGGAAAAATATTTAACTTTCCTGAATTCTATCATTTGGAAAAATAGCGATAGTGTAGGGACAGAGGGAGGGAAATCTTCCTCTCTCCTTGCTGAAGGATTACCAAAAATGAACTGACAGAAAGTAGATTAGTAGGAGAAAGGCATACAAAATTTATTTAATGTTCATGGGGTAAAATCACAGGAGTGTGATTTCCCAAAGTCCCAATGAGGTCCAGATGATTATATACCCTTCTTCATAAGGGAGGAGGAGATGGGAAATTTAGGCAGTTTTTTGAGGGATAGTAAGTGATTATTAGAATAAATGGATGTGGGAGACAGAAATTAACTTGTAAATGATGCTCTTTGGAATTTGAATGAGCCCCAGAGATAGAAATTATCTTGTGAAAAAATCTGTCCAGGTGTAGTTACATTCCTAAGTCTTCTTTTCTGTGATAGATAATGAGATTTTGGGGAGCTGACAGAAGGCAACTGTGTTCTCTTTGGTGGGTCCAGTCTTAAGGTAGACAATGAAATAGAAGAGTACAGTCTCTTCCAGCATCTTCTGACCTTCAAGGGTCTTTAATTTAAAATAATCAGCAAGAAGGGTGCCATATTTTGGGATGAAATTCCCTGGGTTCCTTTAATAGCATATCCCTATGTATTGGTTTTGGGGGACTATAAAATGGGAATATTATCTAAATACCTAGCTCATGTTGTGCTTAATAAAAATTCAATAAATATTAGCTTTCTGCTTCCTTCCTTTTCCACTTTTTACCTTTAGCATCTTTTTCAGTTAACATGCGATTCAAGCAACAAAATCATCCTGGTAGATTCTAAAAAATATTATAAATTTATATTTTATAGATTACTTTGTATGTTCGCATACTATCATAATTGAGTTTCTTGCCAACACAATGAGGTTAGCTGAGGAGGCAGAGAACGTATCAAGCAAAATGGACACACAGACATATATACACTTTCAGACATGTTGGTGTACTCTGAATATTATCTAATTTTTATGGGTGAAGAAACTGGGGTCCTCAAAATTCACGTTGCTTATCGAAGCTTTAATATATATATGTTCCCTCTCTTTGACACCCTTTCCTCTCTTTTTTGCCTAACTCCCGTTTGTTCTTCAAGACTCAGTGATGGCGGGGGTTTCTTTTTCTTCCCTGTCACCTCTTCTTAGCTCCTATTGCTTCCTGTACATTTCTGTGGTAGCCCTCATCACACTGTTATAATTTTCTGTGTACTTGCCCTTAACTACACTATATACTCTTTGAGGGAAAAGAACATTACTTACTCATTTTGAACTGTGTTTTAACATATTGCAATATGTTAAAAATTATCTGTTGAATGAAAGAACAAAAGGTGATAGTGAATGGGAAATTGAAGTTATTTGGGAGCATATGTGAAAAAAATCTAGGAATTCCTTAAATTACGTGGAAAGAACCAAGATCCATTACTTTTTGTTAGTTGGGCAAGGTATGTATATATGTGTGTGTAAAGACAAAGACTACTGTTTTATTATTAATACTGAAGACTGTATCAATTCTTTATAGTACCTCTAGGTTAGTATAATTGATACATGCAGAATATATGATAGTAAAGTAGACATTATAATCCTTAGTCAAGGAAAAATCCAAACTCTAAAAATAACTTAAAAAGGTTTACTATGAGCCAAATGTGTGTGACCATGGCATGGGGGACAAGTTCTCAAGAGGTCTTGAGAAAATGCACCTGAGGTGGCCAGATCACAGTCTGGTTTTATTCATTCATGGGGACAGCAATTACAGGTAAAATCATAAATCAATACTTGGAAGGTATACATTGGTTTAGCCCAAAAAGGCAGGACATCTCAAAGCAGGAGCTTACAAATTATAGATGGGATTTAGAGATTCTTGGTTGACAATTGGTCAACTAAGAGTTAAGCTTTGTCTGAAGACCTGGAATCAGTGGAAAAGAATGTTTGAGTTAAGATAGGGGTCTGCTAGGATGCTCGAGTTAAGATAAGAGGGTCTTCTCTCTCATATGATGCTATACTAGAACCAGGTTGGGAAGCAAACCACATTATATCAGGTTGATAAAACCCATTTTGTGAGATTTTATTGTTTCTAGGCATGACTCACCAGGCCTCTAGAAAAGGAATTTGGACAAAGAAAAAGGTCACAGTTTATTGCTCAACTTGGAAAAGAATAAAATCACAAACGTAGAGAGTAAAAGTTATGTGTGGAAGAGGAAAGAGTCAAAATTATCCTTTGCTCTGCAGATGGTGCTTGATAAGAGTAAATCATAGTACTGGGAAGGTTGGCTCATTCTTCCCAGGCCAGCATGAGAGGGTGGCATTCTTCCTCTTTCCCAAGCAATTCTGCTTCAGAGCGGACAAAAAGGAAGGAGATTTTTGTAAGGATATGGGGTGACTTTGATTAAGTACTCTGACTGTAAATGGGGAAAAGGGAGTAGGATAAAGGAAGCTTAAGTTAAATCCAAAGACTCCTTATTTTTCTTGATTCTCCACAGGCTCTTCTACAGAGAGAGCTGGCACTCTGTAGAGGAATTTCTTAGCTAAATGATCCAGAGTCCTTACTCTAGTGGGGTTATGTGGGTGAGAATCACTGTAGGCTACATTTGCATGCCTCTTGGAGGCTGCCCTCAGCACTTACCCCTAGGACAGCTTTGACTGCACCCACACTTATAATAAATGGAACGTTTGCCCACAGATTTCACTTTGCTCTGGTGTCTTAATGGTCTCCCCCCAGTGCCTCTGAGAGACTTAAACATAATAGAAACCAATTTTGACTCTAATTCAATGTTCTCTGTAGGAGAGGATGACTGAAGTTTAATTATAATCCTTTTATACCAAATGTGTGTGCATTCTCCAGCATTTGATGTGATTTCTCCAAAATTTCCATCTCAAAATCAGCCCATCAGTAGAACAATCATATGCAGCCCAGTTAATTATAATGGAATGTGATAGTTCGGGCTGTATTCCAAGCAGAGCACCATGACACCTACAAAAACAAGCTTTTAAGAAACTAATAAGACAAGGGCCTATGTTTTATTTCAACTGATTTTTTACTGGTCTGTTTTTCCCTCTTACGTAAACATGCTGAAGAGGGACTAATAAAAAATGTTGATTATATAGTCTTTTTTTCATCTATGCAGGCCATGTCATTGCCCCTAATCTCTCTTTCTGTCTTATGTACAGATAGGAATAAAACTAATAGTTCCTCTGAGACTCAGAAGTTCAAAACATGTTCTAGCACATGGTGAATTTAAAACACGTCCGCAGTTACTTTTAAAAATTAAATTTCCACAATATAATTACCTTTTGGAAGAGTATGTATAATGGACTATGCATTGAAGGCAATAACCAGACTTTATGGTTATTTTCTATCTCCTAAATCATAGACTTAAATGATAGATGCTAAATGGAAAATTATATTTCATAGATTAAATTGATACTTTGTGAATTACTATGTAGGTTTCATTATGCATTTATGTGGAATGGAATGATTGGGACTGTATTCCATAAACAATGCAGTACAGCGAAGTCAACAGAGAAGATAGAGGAGGTACCAATCTGAATAGACACTATCAAAAATGTTGCTGGGCAACTTCCAGAGGTACAACAAGGATGGAAACACTTCTAAGGCACTAGAAATATTATGAAATAGACAAAAGTATATTTCTGGAACTGGTCTGGTACAGAAAGAATACAAACATATGAAAATATTTTGATGAACCACTTGTACCGAAGGTGAGATTACAAGAATGTGCTTGAGTGGCAACAGATAATAAATTGCCTCTAAGGAATGTGGATCTGGCTAACCAAACAATTTTTATTTTGCTTAATGGATAGTAAGAGAATTTTTTGCCAAAGCTGAATTTTTCAGGGAAATAGAGGACAGGCTAAGCACCAAGAAGGTGCTTTATCTTCTACATCCCTTTTTCTCATTGTACTCACTCTTATCTCTAAATAAATATCAAATGAATACTTAAAGAATCAGTTTGTTGGGGTCCAGTATTATGCACTGGACTCAGATGTCATGAGTCCAGTTGTGCCTAGCCCAGTGTATGCAGCAGTTTAGGCTGATTGAGAACTTAGGTTTGTAAAAATAAGTAATACAAAATCTAACCTGTTGGACCTTTCAAATATTTTCAGCCTTAAGGAAATGTGATTATGGGACCTAAGCTGTAACCCTTGTTTTCTCTGATTATAAATTAGAATTCATGACTATCACATTGTCTAAGATGGAATGTTAAATATACTATTTTGGATTGGAAAGGAAGTAAAAACAAGCAGTATGGAAAAGAAAACAAGCTGTTAACTAAATTGTTGTAACTCATAAACCAGCTTTGTACAGAAAATGTTATAATCCCACTAAATTTCTTTGTTTTCTGCCTATATAAGCAAGAACTTAACTTTTAACCTTAGAGCACTGACCCTATTTCTATGGAGTACGTGTTTTCCAGGTGGCTATTCCCAGCTTTTCTCTTGAATAGACTGGATTCTGATCCTTTCAATTATTTTAGTTTGACAGGTTCTAGTTGCAGAGAGGGATACAGAAACAGATTCTTTTTCTTTCAAGTGAGTGTGCTTGTACAAAGAAATCCAGAATCAGAAGTGTAGATAAAACTCAAATAAGCATTAATGTCCTCTTCCTTCCCTGATATGATCAAAAGAAAGGACAAAGTCCCTAGGTAGAAAGTACCACTCTAAATATAACTCAACAAAAGAAATTCTGTGGGGGTAGGACATGGGGATGGGGATAAGAACAGAAAAATAAAGCCTAATTAAACCAAAGTGAGGATCGTTGATATGAATGATTCCATGATTAAATATTGGAGAGGTTGGAGCATTTCAGTGTAGGTGTAAAGGTCAAATTACTTTTTGTAAGTAGGCTCATGGCATTATTTCCATATATTAATAGTTAACACTATATTACCCTAAGGTTGAATTTTTTCCTGAGTTTTTGTTTTGTGAATTTTTATACATTTATTACCTCTATAAACTAAAATTATGATAAAAATTTTAACTGTAATGAAGGTGCTGCAGTGTATTTGCATAATCCTTTATATATATGTATAAACATATACATATCCTTTTATTATATGGGATTTAAGATGGTATAAATGAGATTTTTAAAAAATGTATTGCACACTAGCAGATGTATATATTT